>NC_091809.1:57709469-58012500 GCF_041296235.1 Equus asinus
GATCACCTGGACCTGTACAATTTGGGAACTTTCCTGAGATGCTTGAGTCAGATATAAAACAATAGACAAGAAAATAAGTGAATAAGTACATTACTAAATACTCTTAATTTGGAGAGGAGGGTACCAGTATAAATATGTGGCTTGATATGACAATGTGTAACTTGATATATCAAAGAGAGCAAAAAAGAGGAAATTATCACTCTTATTAGAACAACGTCAAAAGAAATGGTATTAAATTGGAAACATAAGTGTGAACTTCTGGCTCTTTTGGACAAAAAGAAAACTCCATCTTGGGAGTGGCTGATACACTCTGCTTCACTTTGCTTCATCCTGAAAACTCACAGAGAACGTTACAACCTGCGTGTGTTAATAGGGATCTCAACAACCAATCTGTAGCTCCAAGATTTTTGTCTCTAACACGATTCCCCATGAAAAGAAATGAAGGCCCCTTGTCAGGGGGCTACTTCCATGTTTGGGGCAAGGGAAACAATATAACCCAAGGACATCTTTATTTTTTTGGTTATTTTTCCCTAAAGGCAAGGATATTTTCAGATTTATTTAGGGAAACTGTTAAAAAGAAAAAACAGTAAAGATGTTAGATTGCTAATTACCAGAGTGTGTTATCATTAACACACACACAGACATGAACACTCAATAACAATAATTACAATTATCCAAATTTAAATCCTCAAGATATCTAAATGTCTGGAAGTGCGTAGAGGTTTGCAACGCAGACTGCTGTAATGTGTGCTGAAAAAACCTTTCTGCCTGCTAATGTAAGTAAGTTGACTGCTGTCTCTAATTGCATGGGCCATTATGGGGTGAGAAATGAGGGAGAATAAACTTTAACTGTGGTTCTCAGACCAAGTTCAGGATAAGAATCTCCTAGGTAAAAGGGTATAAAAACCAAAGATGCTTAGAGAGGAGAGAGTTGAAGCAAGCCTGTTGTACGCTGCAATCTAAATTCCCTCCATTGTTCCAAACCCTCAGGAGGAGTTTGCCTACAACTAAAAAGGTACAAAAGTCAGAATCAAGGGGGGAAATGAGACACAGATCATATTCTGGGATGTGGAATTCAGAAAGCTGAGTCTGATTTATGAAACAGAAAATCCTGACATTTGTAAGCGTGTCTTTAATGGCAGCGTGTAGATGGTTAGTGTAAATTCTCCCCAATAGTCATCTAAATCTATATTTTAAAACACAGTGTCCAGCAAGAGTTGGCTTCTTCTTTAGGTCTGAGAGGATCCTCCCTTTGAGGGACATGGTAAAATCTCCAGAGATGCTCACAATTGCTCTTCTTTGCATAACTGCCAGTAGACATAAAATTCCACATCCTTGACCCAGTAACCTGGGAACTTATAATGAATGGGGGTGTGAGTTTTTGTGGGTGTTTTATGTCTTTCCATTCATATATTAGTTCATCTGCAATTCAGGGCTTTCATCTACAGTGGGCCAAAAAACAATCTAAGACCTAACAAAGAGATATCTCCCCCTTCCTACTGGCCCACAGAGACCGAGGGTGTGAGAATGCATAGCACTTGTGTCCTAAAAGGAGAATCAATGAGTTAGTCAGGCTGCCTGCCAAGAAGTGGTGGACACTCAGTCCACTTACCACTCCAGAGACGTGGAACAGCAAAAAGGGGGCATTTATGCAGAGAGAAAATAAGTCAGCTGTGCCCGCTGACCTGCAGCCCCTTCCCTGCTGCTCTAGGCTCAGGAAGGAGGATGCAGAAGGGAGCTGGGCTCTCATGATGGTAATTAATGTCCCAGAAGCCTACGTCAGATCAGTAATTCCTCTTGCTTATGAGAGGTAACAAAAAAAGAAAAGATAAGAAAGAAAGAAAGAAAGAGAGAGAAAAGGCTCTAGGGAATGTATATCGGGGCTGAGGAATGAACAGAACCTCCCACTCCCAAACACAAACGCGCACACACACATCTCCACACTTCTCTACTTTTTTTTTTCTTCCTGTTGATTCTTGGGCTTAGCAGATAAGGGGAAGCATCTTGCCAAAGTATCAGAACTCAGAAGTCACTTGTCATTTCTGTGAGGTTAATTTCCTAGTCTATTCTGTTTCTACATATCTACTTAGAACCTCTGTTGAGATATTGCTTCCAGAAGCTCTCAGAATTTTTCAGAGTGGATATTTAATTGAGTCCATGTGACGTTCTCCCTAGGTGAGTAATCATTTCTCTATTTTCTGTGTTGGTTTATGCATGTTTCCCACTGTCTTGCCCTAAAGGGTCTCAGTAAAGGTATATTACCTATCACGAATAAAAGACATAGTACCATATAAAAAAGATATAATACCTGCCACAGTAAAGTATCTACCACAGTAAAATGCCTGAAATTTGGAAGCTATTAACCACCAGTTACCATGTTTCTATGGATAAAGTTAGCATGTTAATATTTCCTTACTGTTAGGAAATTAAAATACATAACATAAATTTTCCCATTCCCAGACTCTGTTTAACTGGAACCAAGGCCATAAAAACTAGGCTTAAGCCTTTCTAAAGCGAGTGACTATAGTCAGGGTTTTTCATCAGCAGCTTAATTCTGGGTCATTTTCCACTACAACTTTTGTAGCGTTTTCATCATTTCCAAACTTGAGATCAATCCAATCTCAAGTTTCTCATGATAGCCACTAATTTAAAAGTGTAAATAGAAATTAATATAATACCTCCTCCATGCCATCCAGTTTAGGGGGGTGGGGAAGAAAGATACCCAGCCTCCAGGGTAAATTATGATTTAAGAACAGAGTCCTTTATCTGAGTAGGAATAACCCTAAACTCCATTACGTATTTTAGTATAAATCTATAGGAAAGGATTACACATGGAAAATGAGAACAACAGCAACAATAACAACAAAAATTAAATTGATTTTTATAACTTTGATGTTTTAAAAGCACTAGTTTGTAGAATGTCCCTGTTTGAGATTTGTCTGATGTTTTTTCACGATTAGACTGGAGTCGTCGTTTTTAGGAGGAATATTGCAAAAGTGAAGTGCCTTTCTCAATGCATCATACCAAGGGTCACTTGAAATCAACATGACTTATCATAGGTAATGTTAATTTTGATCACTTGGTTAAAGTGAGATACTGCGTGTGTGTGTATTATACATACATATGTATGTGTGCATACATGTATGTATATACACACATGCATATATAAAAACACATAAACACTTATATTTATATGCACGTGTGTGTATGTATGCATGTATAGTGGTATATTCTGATATATCCACTGTGAAGTTCCTATTTTCCATACTCTCCACCTCCTTGAGGAAAGAGTATCTATGTGCATTATTTGGGTTTTTCTATAGGGAAGATTTGTCACTTCCCTCTCATTTATTTATTTATTCAATCATTATTTATATCATTATGGATTCATGCATATTTAATTCTTTGGGTTATAATCTAGCTCATTATTTATTTTGAAAAAAATGCATTATTTTGCTTAGTTTGTCCAAATTAGAATCAAAATCAGGTATATTCTTTGCATTTGGTCATATCTAAATCTCTTATAAATTTTTTTTGTTCTAGAACAACCCCGCCCCTTTTAAAGTACAATGAACTTTTTTGAAGAAATCGGGTAAATTGTCCTACAGATCATTTCATATTCTGGATTTGGCTGCCTGCATGCCTGTGATTGTTTTTAACAAGTTCATCTGTTCCCCAGATTTCCTGTAGAGTGAAAGTTAATTCTAAAATCTTGATTATATTTGAGTTAATTTTATTTTGCAAAAATACTTCTTGGGTTGCACTGAGTACTTCATATTGCATCATATCAGAAGGCACAGAACATCTGGAATGTCTCAGCTTTAATAATGCTAAAAAGGACCAGTGGGTTCAGGTGATGACACTCTGATCCTTTCTTTGTAAAGATCCCTACCAACCTTTTATTAATGATTTTGCCATTCACTGATTGCCACTGCCATGACACATCTTTTACTACCAGTCATGAAATAAAGGCTGTCCATTATTCTTATTCCATTAATCAGCTGAATTTTTCTTAATATAAGAATTTTCCGTCATGTAGTAGGTCTAATTTGGTTACTTTGAATTACAATTCATATGGCAAAAGGAAGATAAAGGCTAAATTCAATTACCTTTAATTATCAAATTTCAGAGTCATTAACCATACCCTAGCAAATTTAACTTGTGGATCAAGAGTTTCATTTATTTTTCCTACTCCTTAAGAAAATTGGTGCACACTGGTTTTAAAACTATATTGGATCTTAATCATTTGAAGGCACAGTTTTTTGAAGCCAAAATTACCCCATCTTTGGCCAGCGGGAGTCTCTCAAGTTGGTTCCCTACGTCTCTTTAGCATGACCCCATGAGAGCTTCCTGGCTTTCCGATTCATGAAGACATCCACATTCATTTTGTACATTTCCTGCCTCTGACCTAGAATCAACTGTTTCTCCAAGGAGCCCTTATCCCTTTAGTGGCAAATGGTATTTAGAAATTATTTCTGGACACTGGAGGTGATCATCGCTACTAGACTGTCATGGCTTCTAGGCCTTTTGTACAGAGCTAAGAAATATATATTTTGTTAAAAGTGAAGATACCGTGAACTCACAGTGATATTTACAAATCATATTTAAGATCCAAAGTTTTTATTTAATATATTGGATTTTTTGTTTGCAACTCTTTTCTTTTATGCTGAAAATATTGGTGGCAACAAGTATAACATAATTGCATATTTTCTTTAACTTACAACATACTGTAAAATGGGCTCAAAATAACCGGATTGTATCCCTCTTTGCAGTTTCCTTACGCCCTCATCTTCCAGATTTAAATATTACGTATTCCACAGTTTGCCAAAAATTCTTTAAAATGGATGTTCAGAGATAAAGGAAATGTCCTTGATGTGATTTAGATAGTTCAGGAATTAGTGGAACAATCTTTTCCCTTGAATTGAAACTATTTTATTGAATACACAGCTTCATAAGAACTTCTTGACCACCCTGTTGAAATTCTGCTGCCTCCATTGCCTTGTTTTCCAACATCTCGCCTGTGGTAGGCAGAAGAATGGGTTCCCAAACCTGTCCATGTCCTCATTACCAGTACCTGTGAATATATTACTCTAGCACATGTCCAAGTCCTAATTACCAGCACCTGGGAATATGTTACTTTAGCATAAAGGACTTGGCAGATGTAAGTTAAAGATCTTGAGATGGGGAGAAGAGCCTGCATTATCTAGATGAGTCCAATGTAATCACAAGGATTTTTATAAGGGAAAAAGGAAGGCAGGAGATTCTGAGTCATAGAAGTAGATGAGATAACAGAAGTAGTGGTCAGAGTGACAAGGGACCATGAGCCAAGAAATGTGGGCAACCACTAAAAGGTGGCAAAGATGAGAAAGAATTCCTCCTAGTGTCTCCCGAGGGAACGCAACCTTACTGACACCTTGATTTCAGTCCAGTAAAATCCTTTTCACACTTCTGACTTCCAAAACTGTAAAATAATAAATTTTGGCAGAGTTAAGCCACTAGATTTGTGGTAATTTGTTACAGCAGCCACAGAAAACCAATCTATGCCCTGACATGTGTTTCCTTCATAGTTTAAGCTATAGTTTGGCAATTATGGTATGTATTGGTCTGTGGACATATTAACTGTCTCTTTCCTACTAGAATGTAAGCTTTATGAAGCCAAGATTCTATAGCTTATACTATTCTCACTAAGCACAGTATATGATGTTTAGAGGGGTCACAATAAATATTTCTGAGTGAATTAAGATGAATACAGCCTAAGATTGTATTGAGATGTCCTAGCACCTATGGAATTTTTGAAAACAAAATAGCTAAGGATTTTTATGCTAAACAAAAGCTGTTGCCAAACCTGTCCATCCAGCAGTGGAGCAACTGACTGCATGCGTCACCTGCCCACCTTGAGCAGAGTTTAACTTTGTAACACCAATAAATAACTCACATGTCTGCATTCTCTGGTAGCCAGTGAAAATATATAAGGACAAAGACAGTGCCTTATTCTTGTTTTGAATCTCTAGCTCTTAATTCAGAGCCTGACATTTATTAGACACACTATAAATGTGTATTTAATGAATGAAAATAAATAGGGGAACATATTATGATTAAATCCAATAATTCATATTTATCTTTCCTACATTTGTCCTCATGATTTAATTTTGAATTTTAATTGCCCTACATTATCAGATATTTTTCTAAATTATTTTTCATTCAGAAATTTGCTGTGTCTGACATTTATTCTTCCTTTCACTCTAAAACATTCATATTTTACAGTATATACTGATTACCCTTTAGACAGCAACCATGTTTTAAGTGATGTGGGCATAGAAACTGAGGAGACGGACAAGGTCACTGTTTCCTGGGAGCCTAGTCTGTAGAGACAGATGTACAGTAAATAAACAAACAACAGAAAATATCAATTAGTGACAAGCCTTTGTAAAGAAACCAACCTACCTAGATAATTTGTTTTTATGTTGCACTTTTACAAGCATTCTCTGTTTAACAAAAATAGGTTTCCCTCCTCACCCTAGTCCTTTGTTTTATCTATGCCATTGCGATTTCCATGCTTTCCATTTTTATGTTGCTGTATAGGCATATACCGCCCTTCCCTCTCTCGTATTTGCACATGAAATTACTTAGGTTTTACTATTGGAAGAGTGATTTTAAATTTGATTTCTACCAGATATTAACAATGTGACTTCCTGGAGAGCTTTATCTAGAGCCTTAATCTATTTGTAAAATGGAGACATAGCAGTAACATTTCTTCACAGGGATGCTGGGAGAACACCCTATTTTATATAAAGCATCCGCCACAATGCCTGGAACTTGGTAGGTGCCCCTTACATATAGTCCCCTTTTTTTATCTGTACATTCAAGACCCTGCCATTCTTTAAAGCCCAGAGCACCTTTAAATCCACCTTTTTCTGAAATCCTGTTATACTGCTCCTAATTTGTCTTACCAGTTAGTGGATACTCTCTTCTATTGTCATATATTTTTCCTTTGTTTATGCTTTTTTCCTCCAGGCTATCTTAAGCCTTTTGGAAACAAACCCTCCCTTAATATTACCATTCTTGTTTTCTCAGAGGACTTGGCACAATTCTTGAGAGGGAAGTAGTTTGTGACACTAGAGAGAGTTGGCCCAAGGATGAGAAAAACTGGATTCTCATTCAAGCTCATCTCATCTCTCTAGCAAGTATGTGGGCTCATTATTCATCAGATGAAGATGCTATTACTTGCCTGCCCTGTCTAGCTAACAAGGTTGGTGTAAGGACACAGTGTAAGGAAGTACAAAAGGAAACATATGGCGCAGCATCTGCTTTCAGGGCTGTATAAAATAATAACACTAATCTAATTCTAACAATCAGTACAATCTATTAGGATCATCATATATATTAAATTAATAAATAATTGAAATGTGCATGCACGCAGCACTGTATGAATGTTTATTAAACAGACTTTGTCATTTAGTCTACTCAATAATCTTTATATTATTATCCTCACTGTATGGTTACACCAACTGAGGCTGAGTCTAAGGTGATGCAACTAGTAAGCAAGAGCGGAAAGAACCCACCGACTTAAATCTAACTCAAAATCTAGAGAGGCTCAAGTGGAATGAGGATGGGGGGTGACATTTGGCAATGCCTGGAGACATTTTTCATTGTCGCAACTGAGGGAGTGTTACTGGCACCCAGTGGGTAGAAGTGAGTCATGCCGCGCAACATCCTACAATGTACAAGACAGCTCCTACAACAAAGCATTATCTGGCCCAAGATGTTAATAGTATTGCCAGCTAAAACACTGTACACCAGTTAAATTTAAATTTCAGTTAAATAACATATAACCTTTTTAGTATAAATGAGTCCCGAATATTTAGCTAAATATGTCTCATGCAATATTTGGAACATATTTAACTGACAGTCATGTCTTTTTATTTGCTAAATCTTGCTAGCTAGAAAGTATCTCATCAGCTCTTCACAAAAACCCCATGAATTGATGATACATGACAAACTCCTATTTGAAGTGAGGACAATGAGACTCAGAAAGGTTGACTTACTTGTTCATGGTCATGGAGCCAGAAGGTGGAAAAACTAGGGTTGGGATACAGGAATCTTGTAATTCATTGACCAATCACTTTTTACTACACTCTTACAGCTCTTAATTTATTGATTCAGAAATTTGGCATACAGGACATGGGCTATAACTAAAGACAAGCAAGTGACTAATAACAGACAGAAAATTATTAAACCTGATTTTGTGTTACAAGTGGCCTTTGGAGCCATGGAACCAATTTGTATCTATAGAGGAAACTGTAGCAGGCATCCCCAGTTATCTGGGGTGCTGGGTACCAGGCATGTCTAAAAACTACAACTTATAGTTGTTGACATAATTGTTTTGATGTCTTTCTGCTGAAATAAAGACTGAGAACAAGGACAAACATTATTTTAAAGTTGTTTTATAGCCCCTTTCATTAAAGTTGCAAATTGTGTTAAAGGAGACCATGGATTTTATTTCCTGTAGTAAGTAGAATATGAGTATGAGTAGAGGAGATGAATAGCAGAAACTGTTTCATGGGCACACATATGATACAACAACGTGTTAAAACCGGCTAGAAAAGTCACTTAAGTGTGTCTTCTTCTGAGGTAAAAAAGAGCCTCTGGAAAGCAAGAAGCAGGAAGGCTCTGTGTAGGTGCTACTTGGACTCTGCTTCCTGTCTGTGGTGGCTGGCTAACTGGCTGACCAAAGCTGAGAGGAGGTGCCCATGGGCTTGGGAGCTAGCAATAAATTCAACTGACTTAATTTTCAGTTTGGCAACCTCCCAGATCAATGCTTAACTCTGCTACCTCATTCTTTTTTTCCCCAGGTTTATTGAGATATAATTGACATATAACATTGTGTAAGTTTAAGATGTACAATATAATGTTTTGACACATGCATATATTGCTAAATGATTACCACAATAAGAGTAGTTAACACAACCATCACCTCACATAGTAATTTTTTTTTTCAGAACATTTAAGATCTACTCTCTTTAGCAACTTTCAAGTACCCAATACAGTATTGTGAACTATAATCATCATGCTGTACATTAAATCCCCAGAACTTATCCATCTTGTAACTGGAAGCTTGTACCTTTTGATTAACATTTCCTCATTTCTCCCACCCCCTAGCCATCGGCAGCCAACAATCTACTCTCTGTTTCTACCACTTCAGCTTTTTTAGATTCCACATGTAAGTGAGATCATACAATGTTTGTCTTTCTCTAACATTTCACTTAGCATAATGCCCTCAGGGTTCATCCATGTTGTCACAAATAGCAGAGTTTCCTTCTTTTGCATGCCTTAATAATATCTCATTGTATATATCACATTTTCTTTACCCATTTAACATTTTGACATTTGGACACTTAGGTTGTCTCCACGTCTTGGCTATTATGAATCATGTTGCAATACACATGAGGGTGCAGACATCTTTTCAAGAAAGTGATTTCATTTCCTTCAGATATATACCCAGAAATGGAATGGCTGGATCACATGGAAGTTCTAGTTTTAATTTTTTGAGGAACCTCCATACTGTTTTCCATAGTGACTGTGCCAATTGACATTTCCACCAACAGTGCACAAGGGTTCCCTTTTCTCCACATGTTGGCCAGCACTCCTTATCTCTTGTCGCTTTGATAACAGCTGTTCTAGCAGATGGAGGTCATATCTCATTATGGTTTTGATTTACGTTTCCCTGATGATTAGTGTTGTTAAGCACCTTTTCAAGTACCTGTTAGTCATTCACATGTCATCTCTTGAAAAACTATCTATTCAGGTTCTTTACCCATTTTTTAATCAGTGTTTGTGTTTTTGCTGTTGAGTTGTATAAGTTCTTTATATATTTATATATATATTATATATATATTATATATATATTATATATATATTAACCCCTTTAATTCATATGCAACCACAAAAGACCCCAAGTAGCCAAAACAATCTTGAGAAAGAAGAATAAAGCTGGAGGGATCACACTTCCTGATTTCAAACTAATTACAAGATTTTAGCAATCAAAACAGTATGGTACTGGCATAAAAGTAGACACATAGACCAATGAAACAGAATTTCAAACCCAGAAATAAACTCACACATATACAGTCAACTAATATTTGACAAGGGAGCCAAAAATATTCAATGGGATGGGATAATCTCTTCAATAAACGATGCTGAGAAAACTGGATTTCATATACAAATGAGTGAAATTGTACTCCTATCTTACACTGCTCACAAAAATTAATTCAAAATGGATTAGACTTAAATGTAAGACATGACACCATAAAACTCCTAGAAGAAAACATAAGGAAAAACCTCATTGACATTAGTCTTAGCAATGACTTTTTGGATATGACACCAAAAGCACAAGCAACAAAGGCATAAATAATTGAGTAATACTCCATCAAACTAAAAAGCTTCTTCACAGCAAAGGAAAGAATCACAAAATTTAAAAGGCGACCTATAGAATACTACCTGATTCTTTCATAAGAAGAAGTCCAGAGAGGTAAAAAACAGAGTCTCATTTAAAAATATAAAAAGGCATAGATATACACAGCCATCCACATGAGCAATGCAATAGCTATGTCACAAGATCCTTGGAAACATTCCTTGCCCAACAGGAAGATCTTGATCACTTTGAATATTTTTTTTTCTTTACTTTTATCCTGCGTCGTAAGAAGAGCACCACAGAGGTCATGGCTGGTAAAGTTTTTGTTTTGTTTTCTTTGTTTGTTTTTTCATCAGATTGTGTCTTTCGGAGGGAATATTTAGGGGACAGTATTGACTTCAAGTTTTTCTACTGGACTCGGTATAGTTTGTGGGGGATCACCATGGGCTGTTGTCCCTAATAGGAGACTTAAAAATGACGTAATTGTGACCATTACTGACTCTGACTTCCCGGGACAGACTCATCAAAGCAATAGCACAGGTGGAGCTCCTCGGGCTCCTGGTAACCCACCAAAGCAGAACAAGGAGAATAGTTTGGATAAGTACAGTCTTATTTTAACTTAGCTGGGTTAGAATTCTGGGAGTGGGCATCCATGGGCTTAAAACGAATGGAAGAGATCTTAGCTATAGTAAATTAGTCATTCCTTGGGACATCTAACTAATACAGAAAGAATCTAGAAAAAAGAATCCTGGGTATTGAGGTGACACAGTGATATTTCGTAAGATATTTATAAGTCTCAATGTTTCCATACTGCCAACAGATAAGAGACTAAAGGAAAAAAGGAAAATATTTGTTAACTCAGTATCGGAGGACACAGTTGACAACTTGCTGGATGACTTACTAAGTGAAAAGGTGCTGAACCAAGAGGAGATTGAAATAGTGAAAAAGACAAATGTTACAACTATAGCCAAGGCCCGTGACTTGATTGACTTTGTGATCTGCAAAGGGTCCCGTGTCAGCCAAATATTTATTGACTATATCTGCAAGAGAGATTCCACCCTTGCTTACAAGTTGGAATTTTCTTCAGGTAAGATTCCTTGATTCTGTTTAAGGGATGTCTCAACTTGCCCTTGTATCTTGTTACTGAATTTCTGCCTTCTTATTCACTTGTTAGATCAGAGATGACTCATCAGCTCTTAACCTCATAGCTACTCACCATCAGGATAGCAATCATGTGCCACAGATCATACTAAACTGCTCTCTCTGTTCTCTTTTCCTTTGTCCCTGCAAAATGCTCCCAGTTTTCTGCTTCATGTTTGCACTACATGTTACTCTTTGTTTGAAGTATCTTTATATTAGAGGGTAGTAATTCGATCCTATGGAAATAACTTGAAAGACTTTATTCTAATCTTCCCAAAGAAATGAAAGACAAAGACCTTTACTTTGTCATTGACAGTAGGCTTTTGTGGGTCATGAAGGCACCTGAAGAGAAATTGGATGCACTTTCTTCTCCTCTTCTCTCTACTTATTAGATTTAGACAGGTTTTTAAGCCATTTCTCTGGCAACGTCTCCCCACCTGCCAAAATTTATAACTCAAGTGTTTCAATAATGATGTAACTAACATGCCATTTCTTCTGCATGAGCAGTGTCATTATTTTCCCTATTTTTTGTTTTTACAATTAGAAATCGTTCTCCTAGTCTTCACTGTGCCAAATCCAAATGCTTTTGCCTCATGAAAGAAACTAAATACTAGTGCCAACAGTCAGGGTAGTAGGGTCCAAAATAGAGTACTCAATAAAATGTCTTTCCATAACTTGAAACACTGTGCCCTTCCATTTTCATGAGGCCAAAGCCCACAATTCTTAACTTGGCACACATTCTACCTCTCCAGGCTCAGCTTGTATCCCACTTTGCACAACTGTCCATGTTCTATCTAATAAAACACAGTCTCATTTCAAGGGCCTTGTACTAAATTGATACTAGGACCTAGATGTCCTTCGACGTACCTTACCAGTGAGACACTCAGTTTGTGAAAAAATTTAGCTCAAAATTTAGCCTGAATTTCTTGAACTGACCAGTTCATTCATTCATTTTTCTCAACAAAAACTTCT
Source organism: Equus asinus (assembly GCF_041296235.1). Taxonomy (NCBI): domain Eukaryota; kingdom Metazoa; phylum Chordata; class Mammalia; order Perissodactyla; family Equidae; genus Equus; species Equus asinus. The sequence goes on from NC_091809.1 coordinate 57,721,993, forward strand.
GAGTAACTACTGCCAATGACTCTTTTTGACCTTGGGCATATGTAACTTTAAAATAAGACTCACATGTATTTGAGACTGTAGTGGGGAAGGGGTGACAATTAGAAGTAAAAAATAAGTAAAATTTTTGTAGATATTTATAGAGCTATAAAGAAAACTGAAATATGATAATGAGATAGCTTAGCATAGAAAATGACTGGAAGGTTACCTGGATTAGGTGGTCAGTTAAGGTCATGCTTATTATATGAATGACAAAAGCCAGTCTAGGTCCAGGGCAAGAAAACCACAAAAAGAGGGGATAGTAAGTGCTGGTAGAATGGATCTGGGGGATGAAATAGGTAGAAGATTAGGAAAATAGTGGAATCAAGGAACAACCTCTAGGTTTTCAGCTTGGTCAAATGAATGGATAGTGGTGTCATTTGTTAAGAAGCAGAAATGTGAGAAAAAGTTAATTAAGATGGTTGAGGCTATCAGGAGTTTGGATGCACTAATCTTGAGATGCTTATTATATCCAAGAGTAGATGGTAAGCAGAAAGTTGATTACATAAGTCTGGACCTCAGAAGAACTGGAGACATTAAGTTGGGAGCTATCTGTTTAGCATCATGGAACTGAATGAGGTCACACTGAGATAGAAAACAAAAAAGAGGCCTATAACAAAGCACCAGGATGATTTCAGTAATCCCAGGAATCAAAGATAGCACTAAAATCTAGACTGAAACAACTCACCACAGTCTGCAGGAGCAATGGCAGCCAGGAAACATTGCTATTTTTTGATTTAATGTGAGCCATATATGTGTACATAATACCTAATTCTGATTCCATTGTTTTCTGAGTCCGCATTATGTTTGTAGTAGCTAGACAGTAATAATGATAACACTTCTATAAAGCTTAACATATGCAAGCGCTATTCTAAGTACTTCTTGTATATTAGCTTACTGAATCCTCACAAAAATCTAAGGAGGAAGGTACTATTTTTGTCCTCACTTTCAGTCAAGGAAACTGAAGAACAGAGACATTAAGTAATCTATGTTCATATGGCTGCCAGGTAGCAGAAGGAAGATTCAAGTCTCTTTCCAAAATCCATCTTTGTGACTATTAAGTGGTAGCGACTCTTGAACAAGAAGGTCTTTCTATTCAGTGATGCTAAACTGATAAACTGGACATCTATGGGAATCCTGTTATTTGTGACTCTGCACCAAGCACACTGTTAATTTTGATTATTTTCTTACTCCACTCAATGTTTATAGTAATTAAAGGAAAAAGACCCCTTTGTCCAGTCTTTTTTCCTTCTTAGGGGGTCATTTTTGGCTTTTTGGTATCATTTCCCCAAAAGTAAACTAAAGACTAGTCAGAGGAGAAACGTCCATCAAGATTCTCCCGTCTGAATCTGCCCTCCTGATGGTCCTCAACACACTTGCTCCAGGACACTGACCTCTGCTCTGAGCTCTGGGTCTTCAGCAAGGACAGCTAACAACCCTCACCACTCCCAAGCACCACAGCAGGCCTCATGCTGCCCTGTTACTCAGCCACTCCACAACATCAACAACAAATAAAACATCTCCTCCATTGTTCAACTGAAGCAAGAACCCAGATTTTAAAAATAACCTTATGTAGAAATCAAGGAGAAACAAGAGTCAAATGTCTGTATCTATGTATAATGTGGGAAGAGAGGGAGGTACTTATACAAAACAAAAATCACTTCTAGTTATTCTCAGGGACTTGCCAATCTTTCTAAATAAGAGACTAGATTTAAACGAGATTCTTAGTGAGTTCCAAGAATTGAGGCAGATCAATAGAGTCTTGTTAGACCTCTTTCCTTCTAGTCTTCCCCAAAGAGTCACAGGCATGCATTTCTGCATCTTGGTACATCTCGGAACTAGATAACTTTCGCCACAAAGGGGCTGTCTGTCTGACCTGGCCACAATTCATCTATGTTGGACAAAACTATAACTCTTATAAGCTAAGATGTCTTCTTACAAAATTTTCTTCTATCCTTCGAGAGAATGAGTGCCCTTCTCTGTAATGGTTTCTAGGGTGATGTAAGGTATAGGGCCCAACAAAAGAGCCAGTATACCAGGTATCACAATTCTAATTGTTCCATGTCTTTTAAAGCCTTTCCAGAAACTCTTTCTAGAAGAACAGAGTCAGCATCCACAGAACCCATAGGCAAACTCAAGCTTTGTCCTCGTGAAAAATTCCTGGAAATATGCAAAATGGATGCTGGAATGGTGAGATACTCAACGAATGGAATGGGGAAGTAAAAAGAAGTGGAGTTTCCCTAGATATAAAATATGCAGCTGTCCTGAGAGTGATAAATCTTTTTTAGTGATGATGTCTTGAAGCACTATAAGGGTTAAAAGATAATTGTAGGTAAGTATTTTATTCTAGTAGGAAAATTAGATATGCAATAATGAAATAATAATGCTGCAATGCATTATATATAAATGATAATATATATATATTTATATGTGGATGTTATAAAAAGTAATGTCCCTTATAGGGACATAAAGATTTAGTTACCATCAACCTGGACTGAAGTAGGTGGAAAATATCCTGAATGTTGAGAAGACTTGAGATGGATCTTGAGTATTACATGAGGTTTGCCTAAATGAAAGAGAGTGGAGAGGAAAGAGAGAAAATATTCTAACGCCCTCCACAAAACCGTTGAATAAAAGTTCCACATCTGTTCTTGTTCACCACTCTGGAGTTTTGCTTTCCTTTTTTTTTGGTGAGGAAGATTGGCCCTAAGCTAACATCTCTTGCCAATCTTCTTCTTTTTGCTTGAGTAAGACTGCCCCTAAGCCAACATCTGTGCCAACCTTCCTCTATTTTGTATGTGGGATGCCACCACAGCTTGGCTTGATGAGTGGTGTGCAGGCCCACTCCCAAGATCCGAACCTGCAAACCCCAGGCCACCAAGGCAGAGCGAACCCAACAACTACGCCACTGGGCTGGCCCCAGGTTTTGCTCTTTTAATCATATGTTGGGTTAGAGCCCATTCCCCATTCCTTTTGCTTGCTTTCAGAAACTCCTTCTACTATCCATTAGCAGGAGAGTATAAAGAAACAGTTCTGGCAAAAGTTAGCAGCCAAACAAATAGCTGTCATATCCTTGAGAATGTAACTCTGACTATGCTGTGGATATGCAAGAAGAAATGCCAGGCATCTAACTTGCCTTTGTTCTACAGATTTATCCAATAAGAAAGAAGGGGGACCGCACTCGTCTAGCCCTCATCATCTGTAACACAGATTTTGACCACTTCCCAAGGCGTAATGGGTTCAACCATGACATTATTGGGATGAAGGGGCTGCTTGAGGACCTGGACTACAGTGTGCATGTGGAAGAGAACCTCACAGCCAGGGTAAGAGTCCCTCCTCTCTACAGTATATATAAACCTACATTACCATGTACCTCTAATGACTAACCAGCTTTGTAATTTGGGGCTATTTATTTAATTTATCTAGAAGCCACCTTTTTAAACTTTAAAATGGAAGATTAAAGCTAGTATCTATAATCATCTATACTTCCTTTGAGCAGTGTATATGTACATTACATGTATATGTATATATATACATGTGTTTGCATGTGTATATATATTTCAGCCACAGTGTTGCCATTACTGTTTTAGCCATTTTATTATTATTAAAACAAAAGCCCCTCACTTTACTTTACTTAGGAATCACACACACACACACATACATGTACACACACACATGCACAAACCTTTTGTTCCAGAATGTGGTGGTGTGGTGACAGCTGGAGAAGGGGTTCACCCGGAAGTCATTGTAGTCATAGAGGACACAGCCACTGAGAGAACTGTGGCAACACTGGGGTATGTGGGTATGTGGAGAAGTAGAACATCCTAACTCCTCTCTTCTACTGCTCTCTGATTTCTTCCAATCTTCTGCTAGTGCCTTCTATTAGCCAAACACAATTTGAAGCTTGTTAACAGGAGAGCCCAACAGGTGTGATTCATAGAGCCACAAAACAGGGATGATAAGAGCAGGGAACGAATCTAGGGATTGGAAGTAAAAAATAACAAGCACAGGAGAGTGATGTCAGTGAATATAGAGGAGTAGGAAATGCCAAGAATCCATCTCTCTCTCTTCCTGGAGAACAACTGTACTGACAGAAACAGTCTAAATTGACTGTTTTCAAATTCCCAAGTTTATTTGAACACTTGCAGTTTCTAGAGAACAGCTCAGCTGGTAAATTGCAGTTAATTTCAGTCAATTTCAGCTGTAAGCACAGTGGTTCCTACACATCCATCACCGCCAAGTCCTGTGGCAGGCAGCTGCGGGGACAGCAACCTGCATTTATGGTGTCACTTGATGGATCCAGAGTGGACAATAAGGACTTTGGCCTTCAAATATCAGGGTTCTGTATTCTGATGGTGTCATATCCTTGAGAGCTGTTTTGGATTACTGAAGGGTGGGCACAGAAACTGGATGCTGTTGTTTCCGTCCCCATGGACTGAAGTGGCTTCCAGGAGATTTAAAGTAGGTGCGCCAGGTATTTTTGGACATTCAAAAACAACCACAAATACTGGAGAACTTAGAAACCTGTGCTCAGGTTCACAAAAACCTGAGAAGACCAAGCTTTCACCTTAGGCTAATCTTTGGTACAGAGATACACTAAAACAATGATAACAACAACAGCAATTGCAAACCTTGGAACAGGGTGAGAAAGTGACTTCCAGAGTTATAACATTATAAAACTCCAATATCCAGTTTTTAACAAAAAATCACAAGGCATATGAAGAAATGGGAAAGCACAGGTCATTTAAAGGGAGAAAAATGAATGGAAAGAAATTATCCCTGAGGGAGCCCAGGTGGCAGATTTATTAGATAAGACTTAAAACAACTGTCTTAAAAATGCCCAAAAAGCTAAAGGAAGACATAAGCAAAGACAGGAATAAGATATATTAACAAAACGAGAATGTCAATAAAGAAAAACAATGAAATGGAAGCAAAAAGAAATTCTGGAACTGAAAAGTATAACTGAGCAGGATAGAAAAGCAAGAAAGAATAGCGATGAAACCAAAACTTGGTTCTTTGAAAAGATCAACAAAGTTGACAAAATTCTGGCTAAACTGACAAAGAAAAAGAAATAAAGAAGATGCAAATAAATAAAGTAAAAATGACATTAGAGATATTAGTTCTGTTCCTACAGGGATAAAAAAGGATTATAAGGGAGTATTATGAACAATTGTACACCAAAAAATTAGATAACATGGGTGAAATAGACAAATTCTTAGAAACACACAAACTAATAAGACTAAATCATAAAGATACACAAATTCAGAATAAATTTGGAATAGCAAAGAGATTGAATTAGTAAGGAGATTGAATTAGGGCAAAGAAAAGTCCTGGACCAGAGGTCTTCATTGGTGAATTCCACCGAACATTTGAAGAATTAACACTAATCTTTCTCAAAGTCTTTGAAAAAGTTGAAGAGGAAGGAACACTTCCTAATGTATTCTGTAGGGCCAGAATTGCACTGATACTAAAGTTAGATAAAGGCATTATAAAATAGAAAATTACAGAGCAATATCCCTTGTGAATATAGATGTAAAAATCCTCAACAAAATATTATTAAATGGAATCCAACAGAATATTAAAAGGATATTTACCCTGGTCAAGTGGGATTTGTCCCAAGAATGTAAGAGTGATTCAACTTAAGAAAATCAATGTATTACATCATATTAATAGAATTGAATGAAGCAGTAAAAAGACATGATAATCTTAGTTGGTACAGAAAATGACATATGACAAGGTCAAACATTCTTTCATAATGAGAACTCCCAGAAAACTAGAAATAAAGAGAAAATTCCTTAGAATGATAAAAGCTATTTATGAAAAACCCACAGCTAACATTACACTCAATAGTGCAAGACTGAAAGCTTTCCCACTGAGATGAGGAACAATACAAGGGTACCCACTTTCACTGCTACTATTCAACATTGTAATAGAAGTTCTAGCCAGACCTGTTGGACAACAAAAATGGATAAAAGACATCTAAATTGTAAATAGAGGGGTAAAATTATCTCCATTCACGGGTGACATATCCTATATATAGAAAATATTAGAGAATTACAAGAAATCTGCTAGAACAAATAAATGAATTCAGCAAAGTTTCAGGGTACAAGATCAATATAGAAAAATTTGTCTTGTTTCTATACACCAGCAATAAACATATGAAAAGAAAATTAGAAAAGCAATTTCATTTACAATAGCACCTAAAATGATTAAATACTTAGGAATAAATCTAACAAAGAAGTTAAAAGACTTATATACTAAAAACTACAAAGTGTTGCTGAAAGAAATTAAGGAAGATCTAAATAAGTGGCAACTCAACCTATTTTCATGACTTACTATTGTTAAGATGCTGATGTTCCCCAAAGAGATGCAACATAATTCCTATAAGAATTCCATAGGCCTTTGTTGTTTTAGAAACGGAAAAGCCAATCCTCAGATTCATGTGGAATTGCAATGGGCCCCAATAGTCAAAGCCATCTTAGAAAAGAAAAATAAGATAGAAGGACTCATACCTCCCAACTTTGAAATATACTATAAAACTACAGTAGTTAGAACAATGTGGTACTGGCATGAGGACAGACATATAGATGAATGGAATAGAATGGAGTAGCCAGAAATAAACCCTCATTTGTATGGTTAATTGTTTTTTGACAAGGATGTCAAGGCTATTCAAAGGGGAAAAGACAGTCTTTCAACAAATGGTGCTGGGAAAACTGGATATCCACATGCAAAAGAATAAACTTGGACCCTTGCCTTACACCATGTGTAAAACTAACTCAAAATGAATCAAAGATATAAACTTAAAAGCTAAAACTATAAAACTATTAGAAGAAAACTTTGGAGAAAATCTTCATAACATTGGATTTGGAAACAACTTCATGGATGTCATCAAAAGAATAGTCAATAGTTGAAAAAAATAGATAAACTTGACTTTATCAAAATTAAGAACCTTTATGCTTTGAAGAAAACAATCAATAAAGTGAAAAGACAATCTAAAGGATGGTAGAAAATGATTGCAAATCTTATATCTGATAAAGGACTAATATTTCTAATAGATATAAGACTTTCAAAGCTCAACAACAACAATGGAATATAAACAACCCAGCTCAAAAGTGGGCAAAGGATTTGAATAGTTATTTCTCCAAAGAAGATATACAAAAGGTCAATAAGCACATAGAAAGATGCTCAGTATTATTAGTTACTAGGGAAGTTCAAATCAAAAGAACAATAAGACACCACTTCACACCTACTAGGTAGGCTACTAGAAAGAAACATACATATGAAAAATAAAAAGTATTGGCAAATGTGTGGGGAAATTGGAACCCTGTGCATTGCTGGTGGGAATGTAAAATGGTGCAGCCAGTGTAGAAAACAGTTTGGCTGTTTCTAAAAATGTTATACTACTATACAACCCACCAGTTCCACTGCTAGGTATATATCCAAAAGAATTGAAAGGGATTTGAAAAGATATTTGTATACCAATGTTCATGGCAGCATTATTCACAATAGCTAAAAAGTGGAAACAATTAAAGTGTCTATCAACAAAGGAATGGATAAACAAAATATCGTATATACATACATAAAATGGAATATTATTCAGCCATAAAGTGGAATGAAGTTTTGATATATGCTAGGACATGAATGGGTTTTGAAAATATTATGTTTAATGAAATGTCAGAAAAAGAACGACAACTATTGTATGATTCCACTTACATGATGTAGCTAGAATATGCAAATTCATAGAGAAAGAAAGTAGGATAGAGTTTACCAAGGGTTAGGAGAAGGGGATAGGAGGAGTTATTGTTTAATGGATACAGAGGTTTTGTTGGGGATGATGAAAAAGTTTGGGTATAGATAGTGGTGATGTATATAGAACACTTTAAATGTATTTAATGCCACTGAATTGTACAGTTATGAATGGTTACAATGATAAATATTATGTATATTGTGAAATACTTGTCAGAATTATTGTAGTAATTATGACATTAACAGAAGCCACAACAAAATAACAATGGCCATTTCTGAGAACATTCTATATATTGGACACTGTAAAGTGCCAGGCACTTTCCATCTATTCTTTGTATTGCTCAAAGCATCACTGGTAGAAAAGGTTGGTATCATGATCTGGTGTTTAAAGATTTACTCTCTTTCAGGCCATGGAGTTGGTGCTAAGGACATTTGCCACCCGCCCAGAGCATGAGTCCTCGGATAGCACATTCTTGGTGTTCATGTCTCATGTCATCCTGGATAGAATCTGTGGGACTATGCACAGTGATGAAAAGCCAGATGTGCTATCTTATGACACCATATTCCAGATTTTCAACAATCGAAACTGCTCCTATCTTAAGGATAAACCCAAGGTCATCATCATCCAGGCCTGCAGAGGTGGTAAGTTCTGATGGGGTGCAAGGGACAAGGAGATGCGTGTCATGTAAGGTTGTACTGTGTGTTTTATATCTAGTGAAAATGACTTTGTACCTCACTTTAGTGCAATTATACTGAATAAATGTCTTTGGAAAAAATAGTTAGGGGTGATAATAGAGAAATTGGTATACAAGTTAAATATAATTGCCATCTACTCTCAGTGAACCATAGCAAGTGATGATGATATTGTTAACTCTAAATAAACTTTACATAGAATTATTAAAGTGGTGGCATGAAATGACTTTAATTTCAACATTTGCTTATCAAAATTTTATGATCTTTGACCCAAGAAGTGTTTCACATGATAGTGAGGGATCAAAATTTAATACAATGCTAAGTAAGTGAAAGAAGCCAGACCTCAAAGTCTACAGATTATATGATTCCATTTGCATGGCATTAGGAAAAATGTAAAAGTAAGGGGACAAAATCATGTCAATGAATGACAGGGGCAATCCTTCCAGAGAATGGAAGGATTATTCTGTATCTTGATTGCACTGGTAGTTACATGATCATATATATTTATCAAAACTAGTTAAACTCTACACCTAAAAAGAGTGAATTTTACTGTATGTAAATTATACCTCAATAAACCAAAACCAAATTATTATGGCATTGCTTTCTCCCATAAATATTTTACTTCAAACTTTAACATAATTATATCCCTCGGGGGATGGCTTAGAAGGTAGAAGCAGCAATGGGAAAGGAATGGGAATGAAAAGACTGTTTTTGAATCTTGCATCTGTTGTTGAATAGAGCAAATACTCCCTTCCTTGACTTTGCACTGGGTTAACTTACTATCATTAAACCTCAAACTGCTCACTTCACTTAGGAATAGTCAATAGTAGTTTTTAGCACCATTAATGCTTCTGAGTAATAGGTACCTTCCAGCTTCAGAAGGGAGTTGCTATTCATTTACATCCTGTTAGATGTGAATAAAGTTGTAAGCCTTTACTCTGTATGCATGTGTGTGTGTGCGTGTGTGTGGACGTGCATGCAGTGAATTGGCACACCTTCGTGAAAGAATATCCTGTTTATTTAGCTGTCAAAGGATTGGTAAAATAGGTTCAGCAGTGAATAACATAACAAGTCAGTGTTTCTTCAGCAAACAGTGGAGAACTGTGGGTCAGTGACTCTCCAGCAGCCTCAGCAGACAGCTCTGCACAGTCTCCAGAGGATGTACAGGATGATGGTGTTCGCAAGGCCCACGTGGAGAAAGATTTCGTTGCTTTCTGCTCCTCAACCCCACGTATGTAGTTTTCATTTGTAGGCAAGGATTTGCGGAGATGAGGCTTGCCTACCTGCATGATTTGGCCCATGATCCCAGGAAAGAACACAGGCTAAACATCTTTGGAAGGCATTTTTAAAGGAATAGAGAGCTCATCCAAGTTTCTGCAGCTTTGTTTTATAGCTTCTTTATAGTCACCCAATCTCTTCCTACCTTTCCATCCACTCAGGTGCCAGTGTGCCATGGCCTGTGAGTAAGGGGTCAGCCAGTAAACACACAGCAGGATTGGTTTAGTGAGTCTACTGTGCGTCACAGCATTGTTACTGCTGAGATTTTAAAAAGAAAAAGGGGACATGAGCTCCTTTGCAGAAAGTATATTTTCTAGTTTGGAAAATAAGAAATATAAATATGAAATATTGTTAAAAGATTATCCAATAATCAATAGCACTTGGTAAAGCGAGATTACAATGTAGGGGTAGTAAAGAGTTTTCGAGAATCTATTCCAAAACCCACCATGTTTAAGGTGATATAACTTGAAAAAGAAGATAGTATAATAGGGAGAATAGTATTATCTAGCCCGGACAAAAGTAGACAGAATTTCTAAAATGCTCAAGCAAAAGCTTATTTTTACTTAATATGTATTATTTATTTTACTTTTTATATATGTATATATATATTCTTATTTAATCTTTAGCACATCTGTGTCAGGTAAACACTATTATCTCACTCACAGAGATAAGGAAACTAAAGCTTACAATAATCATATAAATTGCCTGAATAAACACTGGTAGTATTTTGCCAGATATGAATCGAAGTCAGCTTGATTCTGAAGTTTAGGTTATTTTGGCTAAACCAACAAAAACAATAGAGAGCCTATATTATGTAGAATCTTGAACCATTCCAAAGTCAGAAACATGTAGACTTTTGTGCCCAGAAATGGGCTGCTAAAAGACCAGAACGTAACAGCCTTAGCAAAAGCAGTCTCTCGGTGATTCATCTAGGAATTGAACCAACCACTGTTAACTCAGAGAGAACACCTTCAGGGTTACCTGCTGACTGTCCTGTTATCTAAAGGGGCCATCAATGTTGTGGTATTGAAGCATCTTCTGAGCCAGACAGACATGGGTTCAATAACTGTTCCATCAATTTGTAGCTGTTCCACCTTGAGAAAATTTTCCAGATTAAGTGAGAGAACATTTGCTAGAAAATGTGATAGTATCAATTTAAACATATCTATTTTAGATTTTGAACCATAGAACTGTGATTCTAGAACTCTATTCCCTGATCTGTGGTGCTATAACTTTTACATGATGTCTTTTATGCTTCTCTCTAAATCCACCATGTTACTTTGTATTTAAAGCTAAGTACAGAGATCTCAGTCTTTATTTTTCCTACTTGCTTAAGTCTGTTTAGAAATATTTACAATCTATGACTTTTCTGAAAGGATGAAGGCTGTAACTCAAGATTTATCATTTCCTTTTATGCACAGATAATGTTTCTTGGAGAAGTGCACGTGGTTCTCTCTTCATTACACAACTCATAAATTATGTTCAAAAATATTCTTGGTGCTGTCACCTAACAGAAATATTTATGAGGGTAAGTAACACATTGTATGTTATGCTATTTATTCATTCATACAAGCCAAAGCAAATGTGTGTGATAACCCACCTGCATATTTTACACAAATGGTAGAATATTATTCACACTGAGGCAGACCTTGCTTTTTAATTATTTCCAAAGAACTAGGCTCTGGTAGGTAAAGAAAGTTAATACATGTTGCATCTCTGTATTCAAAATATTAATTTGGGAGATAAGGAAGAGATAGCGAGAAATACAGAGTGCAGAATATTTGAAGAGAAAATTATAATCTGTGGAGATGATGTAGTATGGAATAATATTTACTTAAATATTTGGAATCACAGAAAATATTGTGGTATAAAAATTTATTTTTGATAAATATTTTTGATTTCCTTTGTAAATAAGAACTAGGGCTTCCTGATGCAGATAAAAACAGTAAAAAATGAACAGACAGAGTCTCTTATGTCATAGCTAATATTCTAGTAGGAGATATAGGTAGTAAAGATCACATTATTCAAAAATATGTCATTTCCAATTTTTAGGGAAATGAACAACAGAGTTTTGTGAGAGAGAATAAGGGAAAAGTTCTATGTTAGATATGGCTATCAGTAAAGTGTAAGTTTAGTGGAATAGGGCAATTTGTGTGCATTTTTGACTGGCATAAAAAGTATTCACTGGTCAATAAAAAGTGTTTAATGGAAGAGAGATGGGAGGGAGTGGGTAATGAGTGAAAAAAGAATCTGAGATAAGGTCTTAAGGAACAAGAATTTGGGATGGAATTCTCAGAGGACTGAGAGGAACAAGTCTTGATGAGGATTAGAGAGAATCTCCTAGGTTACGGTCTCCAGTGCATAAACCCTGAGGTGAAAACTTGTGGTTGAAATCCAGGGGTCAGAGACACCTGCTTCTAGCCAAGATGGCCTAGCAGAGACTAGATTTACACTTATGTCTAGAACAAACAAACCAAGAAAAAAAAACCAAGACAGACAAAATATATGAAGCAATAGTTTTCAAAACCCTGGACATTAGGCAATGAAAGACATTGATCCTGAGAAATGAGAAACAAACAAGTCTGAGCCCTGCGATGACCTCAGCTTATGATTTTGAGAGAGTTTTCAGGCCACAGTACAGAGAGGCAGAATCCAGTGGACTCCTCAAGTTGAGGAGGCAGAACTGACGATCCTGAAAGAGTGAAGTGGTCAGAGTTCATGGAACAGAATGTCAAAGAGGAGAAAGCTACAGAGAGAGAGAACTCTGGAGACCTTCAGAGGGTCCCCATCAAGAATTTAGTAGAGAACTGTTCAGCGTCTGTGAGGAAACTACTGAATTAGAGGAAAGACTACCCTAAGGGGTTAGAAGGAGAAACAGTATGGTGCACATAGACCCAGGAATAGTGTCTACTGCCACCAGCCAGACTGGAAAAGTCTCATAATTTGCCTGCAGAGTACTCAGAAGGGTCTTGCCTAAGTTGTGGGGAATAAGGAACCTTGAAATAAACAATTTGCTAGTCCTTTCCAATAGATCTAAAAGCAAGACTCAAAAAGATCAAACTGCTCCCAAGTAACTTAATGCATCCAAGAACAAAGCACAAAAATACATACAAAAATATCCAGAACTTGAAAATATAAAATTCAAAATATATAATATCCAATAAAAATACAAGGGATGCAAAGAATCAGGAAAATAAAACCCACAATTGGCAGAATAATCAATCAATCAAAACTTATCTGTAACTGGCATAGATGTTAGGATTAAGCAAAAAGGACAATAAACAGTTATTGTAACAGTATTCCATACATTCAAATAGATAAGTAGAGTCATGGAAGATGTAAAAAGATGTAAATTGCATTTTGACGTATGAAAACTAGAATATGTGAGCTGGAAAATATACTGGATGAAATTAAAGCAGATTAGATATTGTAGAAGAAAAAAATAATGATTTTGAAGAAACTGTACAAGATGAAGCACAGAGAGCAACAACAAAAATACAACAAAAAAAATAAAATCACCAGTGAGCTGTGAGACAAATTTAAAAGGCCTAACACATGTAAATGGTGTCCTGCAGGGAAAGAAACAAAATAACATTTGAAGAAATAGCAGCCAAAATGTTTCCAAATGTATTAAAAACTATAAACCCACAGATTCAAGAAGGGCAACAAACTTGAAGTATGAAAAAAGCTTAAAAAATACATTAAGGCCCATCTTGGTCTAATTTCTCTAAACTGTTGATAAAAAGATAATCCTAAAAGTAAAGAGAAAAAAGAGACATACTACATACAGTAAAGTATGGCAAGAAACAAAGTAAAGAATGGGAGCAGATTAATTATCAGAAACAATTCATGCTAGAAAACAATAGTGAAAGACAAAAAAAAGGTGATTCTAAAATTCTAAGTTCAGAAAAACATAAAAAATATATATACACTTTTACTGAGGAAGATTTGCCCTCAGCTAACATCTGCTGCTAATCTTCCCTTTTCTTTTTACTTGAGGAAAATTAGCCCTGAGCTAACATCTGTGCTGATCTTCCCCTATTTTGCATGTGGGTCATCACCCCAGCATGACTGCTGAGTGCTGTAGGTCTGTGCATGGGATCCAAACCTGTGAACCCATGCTGCCAAAGCAGAGAGAACCGAACTTAACCACTATACCACAGGGCCAACCCCATAAAAATATTTTTTAAAGACAAAGATAAAGTAGCGACATTTTCCGCCATACAAAGCTGAAATATTCTATCACTGGCAAACGAGCGCTATAAGAAATGTTAACGAAAGTCAGTTACACAGAAGGAAAATGGTAACATATGGAAATATAGATCTACGGGAAGGAATGGAAGTACTGGGAATGGTAAGCACATGGACAAATATATATATACATATATTTTTCTTTTTAAAGACACTCTTTAAAGGAAAATTGATGGTGTAACAAAAATAACAACACAAGGTGAGACTGTGATAAGTGAAAGTTTTATACTATAAAACCTGAATTAACTACTAAAAGAACAAAATAAGGAATTATAGCTAATAAGCCAACAAAAGACATATAACAAAGTCACAACAATACTTAATCCAAGGGAAAGCAGAAAAACTGGAAAGGGAAAAAAAGAACAAATAATACAAATTTTAAAAATTAGTGAGGTGAAAGATTTAAACTTAACTTTATAAATAATCACATTAAATGTAAATGGTATCAATACATAAATCAAATGTTAGACATTGCGAGATTGCATTAAAAAAACAAGACTTGCTCTCTATATCAAACACACTTTACATATAATGAGACAAATATTTTAAATGTAAAATGATAGAAAAAGTGTATACCACACTAACACTAATCAACAATAAACTAGAATAGGTTATTAGAGTCGGATAAAATAAATGTCATATCAGAGAATATTAGGAGGAATAAAACTGTGTATAAGGATTATGGGATCAACTAATGGGAAGGACATATAAATTCGAAATATTTAGGCACTTAGCAGTTTTAATATGTAGGAACCAAAAATGGATAGAACTGCAGAGAGAAATAGACAAATCCATGGCTAGAGTCAGGGATTTCATTACCACTCTCTCAATATTTGATAGAACAAGGGCACAAAAAATGAAAGACAGAGAAGATATGAACAGCATAACTAAACAACTTGAGCCAATGGTGTGTATACAGCACTCCAATCGACAATAGTAGAATACATAATCTTTCCAAGTGCACATGAAATATTTACCAAAATAAAACATATTTTGAACCACAAAACAAGTTTTAATAAGTTTAAAATGATTTCAATCATACAGAGTATGTTCCAGCCAAAATGGAATCAAATTAGAAATCAATAATAAGAAAGTCTGTAGAAAATCCAAATATTTAATAATCTACTTCTAAAAAACACATGGATCAAAGGAGAAATTAAAATGGAAATTAGAAATCAATTTTAACTGAATGCCAATTAAATACAACACTTCAAAAACTATGAGATACTGCTAAAGAACTATGTAGGAAGAATTTTAACCCCAAATGATGAAATTAGTAAACAAGAAATGTCTCAAATCAATGACTTCATTTTCCATCTTACAACACTAGAAAAAGAAGAGCAAATGAAAAGAAGAATAAGAAAAAAAGGAAATAACAGAGGTAAGAATGGAGATTAATAAACTGGAAAATATAGAAACAGTAGAGAAAATAAGTGGAATCAAAAGATGATTCTTCTAGAAAATTAACAAAATTGATAGAAGTAAACAGACAATAAGAAAAAAAGTGGTGAAAACTATTATCAAGAATGAACAAGAAAAACTGACGTCATTGTGATTCTACAGATAGTAAAAAGATAAGGGAATATAATGAATAACATTATGCAAATAATTGCTACAACTTATATGAAATGGATACATTCCTTGAAATACACAAACTATGAAATCTCAGTCAAGAATGAGCAAATAACCAGAACAGCCCTATATAAATTAGACAGATAAAACTTGTACTTGAAAACATTCCCACAAGGAAAACTCCAGGCCCAGATGGCTTCAGTTGTGAATTCTACCAAACATTTAAAGAAGATATAATATCAATTCTATACACATTCATCCAGATAATTAAGAAGTAGGAAATATTTCAAAAACGGTTTTAAGGGACCAGCATTTTGCTGCTAACAATACTGGATAAAGACATTATAAGAGTGGGAAAATACAAATATTCCTCCTGCATGTAGATACAAAATTCCTAACAAAATTTTAGCAGGCAAATCTAACAATATATAGAAAGCAAAATACCTCATGACCAGGTATGATTTACCCCAGGAATGTAAGGTTGACATAACATTTGAAAAGTTAATCACTATAATTCCTTATTTTCATAAATGAAAGAGAGAAAGAAACAAAAGAGAAAGAGAGAGAGAAAAATAAAGAAAAAATAAGAAAGAAAAAAAGAAAATCCACATGACCATTTCAATAGACACAGAACAAACATTTGACAAAATCCAAATTCCCTTTGTTGTAAAAGACTCTCAGACACCTGGAAGGAGAATTTTCTTGTAGTGATGAAGAATATCTATGAAAACACTGCAACTAATATGATATTTAATGGCAAAAGACTGAATAATTACCCCCTAGGATTGGAAATGAGACATCTCTATGCCTAAGTCTCTTTTGTAAAAATGGGAATAAGGGTAGCATCTTTCTGGTTGGACTGAGATATGGATTTAATGAAATATTACGCACTAATGCCCCAGTAGAGGTTCTGGCACACAGCAAGTCTTCAAGCACTGAAAGCTGGTGACTGTCTACACAATGGTAGGGAGGTGGGGTTACACAGGAAAAACTTGAAGAAAGAAATAGAGATAAAGCAAATATAGGAAAATGTTAATAATTTGAACTGACCATACTAGTGTTCATTTTACTGCTTTTTTTCAAATTTTCTGTATGATTGGAAAAATATTTACAATAAAATTTTTGGGAAAAAAAATTAGCGTCCAGAAATAGACTCAAGCATGCATGGACAACTAACTTTTGGCAAAATTATGAAAGCAATTCAGCGGTGAATAGGGTGTTTTTAACAAATGGTACAAGGACAATTGGATATCCATATGTAAAAATAGTGAACACCTATTCACTCAAGAACCATATGCAAAAATTAACCCCAAATGTACCTGAGACCTAAATATAAAACCTACAATTATAAATCTCCTAGAATGAAAATTAGGAGAGAATTTTTTGCGACCTTGGGTTATGCAATTATTAGCCATGAAGCCAAAAGCATGATCTATTAAAAAATGATAAATTTGACATCAAAAATAAGGTTGTCTCTTCTTCTAAAGACATATTTAGGAAATTAAAGAGACAATACAGATTGGAAGAAAGTGTCTGATTTTTTTCATAATATAAAAATAACTTTTATTCATGACATGTAAAGCTTTATAATATATAAAACTTTTATTCATAATATATGAAAAACAAAGAAGTCTCAATACTCAAATATGGGAAAAATAAAACTAAAACAATCACAAAAAATTTGAACAGACATTTCACACACACACACAAACTCATGGCAAAGTAGTACATGTAAAGATGTTCATAAGTCATGAGGAAAAAGCAAATTAAAACTGAAATGATTAACAATGAACACCTTTTAGAATGGATAAAATTAAAAAGACTGAGCACACTAAAAGTTGGGATGTTTAGGGGGGAACTGAAACACTCATACAGTGCTGCTGAGAATGTGAAATAACCCATCCACTTTGGAAAATACTTCAAAAGGCTCTTCAATAGGTAGTCACACACCCACCACATGACCCAACTATTCCTGTTCTAGATATTTACCCCAGAGAAATGAAAGTATGTGGTCATAAAAATACTTTAACATGAGTATTCATAACAGCTATATTTGTAATAGCTCAAAACTGGAAACCAACTAAATGGAACAATTAAAAGGACAAATAATGGTGTAACCATAGAGTGGAACATTGCTCAGCCATAAAAAGGAATCAACTATTGATGCATATAACTTCATGGGTAAATCTCAACATAATTAGGCTGAATGAAAAAGGTGAGATTAAAAAACTATACCTAATGAATGATTTTGTTTATATGAAATTCTAGAAAAGACAATGTCACCTGTATTGACAGAAAGCACATCATTATTTGCTTGGGAATTGGGGGCACAGTTTGGAAAGGAGAAATTACAAAAGGTTGTGAGAAAACTTCTGAAGATGATAGACATGTTTATTACATTAATTGTGACGATGGTTTACCAGTATCCGTATATGTCAAAACTCATGAAATTGTTCACTTTGAATATGTGCAGTTTATGTCAATTTTACTTCAATAAAGCTCTTCTTTTTCAAATCTGGAGATCAGAAATAGAGTTAATGGAATAATTGAGGTTGGTGGGTGTTGAATTTGTTGTCATAATAAACTACCACAGACTTAGTGGCTTAAATAATAGAAATTGATTTCTCACAGTTCCGGAGGCTGGAAGTCTAAGATCAAGGTGTCAGGAGGGTGGTTTCTTCTGAGGCCTTTCTCCTTGGCTTTCAGTTGGCCTCCTCACTGTGTCCTCACATGAGCTTTTCTCCGTGCACTCACGTTCCTGATGTCTCTCCTTGTGCCCAAACACGCACCAGTCAGACTGGATTAGGGTGCCCTCTAATTGCCTCATTTTAACCTACCCACCTTTTGAAAGGCCCTATGTCCAATATATCCACAATCTGAGGTACTAGGGTTAGTGGCTTCGATGCACCAGCGTACAGATTTTGGGGGAACATAATTCAGCCCATAACACTGGGGTCTTGAACTCAGTGGGAATTTATTTGAAGGTAAGGTTTAGGCTCTGACTTAGGGTATCAAGTTACAGATGTCAGTCAGGAATTGTCAGCATAATTAAGGGCTTGATCACTTTTTAGGTTGTTATAGCTATTCTTCCCTCACTTATCTACAAAAGTCCTCAGTCCTGATCATCCTCATGTTGGCCAATGGTGCGATGGGCTCTATTTCTGAACAAGGGGCAGGACTCAAAACTTTCTTTTTATTTTCAGGTTCAACGATCATTTGAAGAACCAGGTGTTAAAGCCCAGATGCCTTCACTTGAAAGACAAACAATGACCAGACATTTTTACCTCTTTCCAGGCAATTAAAATTAATAAGTACCTACAGATGATGTTAGCAAATCAAGAAATCGACAATACCAGGGGACAGAGTGGGGTAATAGTTTGTGCTCAAATGGACTACACAATATTTTTTATTTATTGTTTTATTCTTGCCTTCTTCTAATATCCATCAAAAAGAAAATTTTGTCTTTTGGCCATGGACTAGTAACTGATATTATCATTATCTTTCTGCCATAAATATTTCAAAAAGTACGCAAAGAATTTGGTACAGCTATTTTCATATATTGGACAACAGGAAGTGCAGGACTGCTTTTACTAAGAGAAGAGAAACAAATAAGGTAAACTCTAAAATTATGCCTCTGCCATTCATGGTTTTATGCCAAAACAAAATTTCTGGTATACAGTGCAGGAAGGGATAACAAGCAAAATGTGGCAGTCTCATTGAGTCAGGAAACAGAGATCAGAATTCAGGGATGTTGAGGCAGCTGAAATGTGAAGGATTGAATTCCGGAGGTGAGGGAGATATACAGAGAAAGCACTCCAAATAGCTATAGAGTGGTCCTCTTGAGTCATTGGCTGAATATTTAATTCTCCAATGAGAGGGGTTTGCCAATCTCTTTTTCAAGAGTTCATAATATCTTCCTCGCTCTGGTGTCTGTCTGCAGTACTGCAGGTTCTGTGGTGCTGCAACAAACAATCTGAGTTCTCCTTTCTTTTCAGTGGCCCTAAAGCATTCCAAGTTTGCTGCTTTCCTATCAGTGCTCTGAATCAGGTGAGACAGAAACCCCTACCTTGAACAACTCCCAAAAAGCCATGATATTAGATGTACATTCCGCTCTTCTCTTTCCCTCCTGAGCAAGAAGCTTCAGGTTGGGTGTTTTCTGCCTATCATGCTGAGTTGTGCCGGCTTGGGGAAAGGGCTATCACACTGAAATGCAACAGCTTTCCTTACTTGTTTCAATGCAGTTGTTCTCAGCTTTGTGCTTCCCTGGGATTTTATGACTTTTTAACTGGCTTCTGGAGATCTCAGAAAGGCTTTGTGGTATCAATAGCTGTCGTTGACAACTTATATAAAAGACTACAGTAGAAGATGCACTTTAAGGTAAATTGGGTCCTAATGTACCGCTAGTATTATGGTGATGATTACATTTAACTGATTTTGTTTTCTTGTGTTCTCCTGATATCAGTTTTTTTAAAACACATCAAAGCAAGGATGTTTTCTGTAATGAAAAGGGCAATACTTTCAAATAGCTATTTATTCATTCATACTCGTGACAAGCCCACACACATTGTTATCTAGCAGTGGGAATGATCAGATCCTGATTCAGCAGAGATTGCTAACCACAGAGGAACCAGGTCTTTGATCAACGGAATGCATAAATATCTTAACTCTGATCTGAAATCATCATGAGGTATCCAAGGATATATCTAATATTGACAGTGGTTTGATAATTTCCCTATTCAAATTCGTTCTTCTATTGCGGACCACAGGCAGTTGAAATCTTACTTCATGCACTAACTTACTGTTCAGATACTTCTTCAATTTCTCACACTAACAGCCAACACTCTCTGTGGTCAAAATCTTTTTGAATATGCACAACGGTTTCAGTCAACAATTTCTGTATTCATATCAATAATAGTCATTGTATCTTGGAAACGTTCATACATTTTATTTAATTTTTAGTCACCAACACCCTTAAAATTTATGCTCTGAAAATAACTCAGTATCATAATTACTAAGACACCTAATTTTTGACTCCTAGTATCTGTCATCAATCACTCAATCACAGAAATTATCATTCCAGCAGAACAGCTGTTACCACTTACGTCAATTTGTTGACCATTCCTAGTCATTTGAGGATCATGTTGCTGCAAATGTCTCTTTACAATTTCTTACCATTCTTGAACAAAAAAGAGACATTTGGTGATTGGAGACTAATACTGTACACGATGAAGCTGTTGTTACTTCAGGAAATGGCTTAAGGTATCTTTTGCCAAACATTCCTTTATCCCTCTTTTCTGCAAGAAAGGACAGACAGTCCAGCCTTCTGTACTAGAAGCAAACTTGCCAGTCCCCCCAAGTTTATGTTATTTCTTGCTGTATTGCCATAAAACATAAAACAAATTAACTCTTTGTCTTTTGATTTCTTTGACGTGTAATACAATTATCCATGAGGAAGTGGGTAAGTGGAACCTTGAGATTAAAGGTGGGATTTCCTAATTTAAGGTACATTTACTGTACAAAAATGTTCATTTTGCATTAATGAATAAGCTGCACTTCAGCTGAATCCAAATTCAGTGGCTCTGGAATCTTTTCAAGATACAACTTCAGTGTCAAAGTTTTTTGCTGCCTGCCCAGAACCTTAAATTACTGTTGGTAATTATTCTTATGTTTATACCTTGTAATATCTCAGGGGGTATTAGTAGGAAGAAGCATTTAGAGCAGTGTTCCCAATTTTAAATGTACAGATAAGCCACCTGGTGATCTTGTTAAAATACAAACTCAGATTCAGCAGATCTGAGTGGGACCTGAGATTGTGCATTTCTAATGCGGTCTGGCTGATTCCAATACTGCTGGAATAAGGATGAACTTTAGCTCTCGGGGATCTAGTGGATGCTCCACTCTTGCTGCAATACTATCTTCCAAATATAGGACACCTGGAACTGCTCCCAATTTTAAGGACAGACTGAAGGTCGTCATCATTTGGGCCTATTGCTGAGTGAGTGCTCTGTTGCTTTAGTGCAGGGGACAAAGAATTTGCATGTCTCTTGTCATCCAGCATTTTCACTGCATCCAATGGTATTGCAGGTGAGGAAGATCAAAGAATGTGTTTAGTGCCTCTTGGGACCTTATCTTCTTGCTGCATTTATCTTGCTGTCAAGTGACAGAGTCGCTTGGAAATATGATATTTTACTGCTAGACAATGAGTTTGTTACATCTGTTTTCAAAGCCTATTGTGCTAAATTAGCACTTTTTTTTTTTTTTGCAGGAAAAGCAGAATATAGCCTTGACTATTTGTGGGAGAGTGGGGCCATGGATTTTGAGTGTGTGTGTGTGTGCGTGTGTGTGTGTAAAAGAGAGAGAGAAAGAAAGAGAGAGAGCGAAATGGGGAAGAAACAGTAAGGGGGATAATGATAGAGAAGAAAGGAGACTATGAGAGTAAAAGAAAATATGAAGATGATTTCACCAACATTTTCTACATTCTGTTCAGTGACTAGTGAGCAATAGAAACAATCTGCTCCGTGAAAAAACATGTATGGGCAAAGAAGTCACTAGAATACCTGGGATTACCTCTTTACAGGACCCAGGTGATGCCATTAACAAAGCCCATGGGAGGAGAATTCTTTTGCTTTTTTCCCTTCACTCTCAAGGAAGTACTTTTCTAGACAGTTTTTATTAGTTGAGGTCACCAACATCCAGACTTCAATAAATCCAGAAGTGGAAGGAGCAGAGGCTAGGCACTATGCAGACCTAAGAGAAGCAGTTTAGACCGCTGAAATGAGTGCCTTAGTTTTTACAATGACTTTTGCATCTTATCTTATGTATTCCTCCCTGTGCTATCTCAGATTCCACTTATGAAGAGAAAATAAGCCTACACATCCCTGCCACATGCAGTTTACCTCTTATTTAATGATCTCTTCAAGGAGGAGCAGGAGAATCACCAAGGAATATATAAAGATCCCTCAGACAAAAACAAAACAAAACTCAAAAAACAAAAAGCTTGTAGTATGACTAGGAAGGTAAGACAAATGCTTTAGAGATTGTTCAGCAGCTTGCTTTTCCTAAAGTTAGTGAAGGAATATTGTGGAGAGCAGTGGGAGATAAGTCTGATAAGACATATTGGGAACATAGTGTCAAGGCTTTAAAAGCTCAGGTAAGAAGGTCATATGAGATGCATGGGCTATTGAAAATAAATGAATCTAGTACTCTGTTTAGATTGGGCGTTGGGACTTAAACTAATCTGGATATATATTCAAAGCCACCTTTGCCTCATTCTTATCAAACGTGTGATTATATGTGTAATTAATCTTAACTGCAGAATTTTATCTGTGAGGAGAGTCAATACTACCAATCTTTGTGCAGCAAGGATTACATGGGATGATATATGTAGAAAATTAAGCATAGTGCTTTCCACACAGAAAGTGCTCAGTAAAGATGACGATGATGGTGATGACAGCGATGAGGATGGTGATCTCTATTATCTTAATTTACATGTCCCTGAAAGCAGAGACAGAGGCTTGCATGCAGGTAGCTTATTTGGTTGGGGTTCCCAGGAAACAGCAGTGAAGGAGCGGGGAAGGGAGATGAAAGGGAGAAAATCACTTGAAATGTTGCATTAATGAATTCAGCACTGATCTGAGCAACCGGATTTCAATCTTCCTGGGGGAACCTCTGGAACTGCATAGACTACCTTACTAGAAGATGGGAAATTGGGAAACATTTATCAACTGCTTCTGTGCTCCATGGGTTGAAGGCCCCCAGGGGCAGGCCTTTACCTGCACCCGAATTCTTGGGTGCGCATGCTCACAGCTGAGCAGACCTCAGTTCATTGGTGATCATTTCCAAGCAGGAAAGCAGAAAGAACCTGAGGCACAGCAGCTTGATGTAAGACACTGGCCACATCAGGGAACTTTTCACCATAGCAGCATTCAAATCACGTGGGCTAAAGGGCTGTGGCATGTGATGCTCACGATTTTCTCAGGTTCATGGTGCAAATTAACATCACATACTACATTGCTTATGAAACTCACGTTACACTACTTGTGCCTTAATTTTTTTTTTAATGAATATAATCTCCATGTCCCTCTCTCTGTCCTTGAAATGGATGTAATTGTTCACTCTTTTGAACTCTTTCTAGGAACATGCTGTTTTTCTCTTATGAAACTTTTCTTTTATGACACCTCTCATATTCTACTAGCATTATAGATACCTGAAGGATTATATTAAGGTAATAATTAACTTCATTTGATGCATACTATTCAACAAGTGATATTGGTTTTCAAGCATTAAATTTAATCCAACAACTTCTCCGAGGCAGGTAGTTTACAGGTAGGGAAATTGAGACTTGACTTGGATAATTATTATGTCAATCGTTACACCAGGGCAAAGTGTTGATATTATTAAGAATGGCTAAGTCCAAAGTCTGGCCAGCAGAAACCACAAATGTGAATACCCCATAGGTTTGGCCAGAAACATAAATTAAGTAAATCAGCTTATGTGGTGACAGGGAAAACAGGAGAGTATATGAATGAATGAATGTATCATCATGGACTCGGTTCTGGGTAATTGTTGTCATGTGAAAATTCAGGCAAGAGAGGCCTGTAATCCAAAATTTAATTTAAATCTCACAATTTTTAACTTCTGATAAATAGTGCCAAAAGAAATCACATCTTTAAAGGTAAAAGGAAACACATCTGTGCTCACCTGGAGTCTGTGGGTCACCAATTTTTGGCTTCTGATCTAACTCATTTAGTCTCTGCTCTACTTTACATTATAAACCCCTGAGGCTGAGGTAGCTCCTCATTCACCTAACCAAGTCATTCATCGCTCTGCGACTGTTTTCTCATATGCAAAATGGAACCAATAACGCCTGCATTCCTTTTCTAGGCTTCTGTAACAGAGTATCACAAAGTGGGAGGCTTCAAACAGAAATGCATTCTCTTGAAGTTCTAGAGTCTAGACATCTGAAATCAATGTGTCAGGCAAGGCCATGCTCTCGGCCAACTTCTGGTTGTTCCCAGAGATCCCAGACATTCTTTGGTTTATAGCTGCATAACTCCAATCTCTGCTTTCATCATCACATTTCTGCCTTACCTTTGTGTCTCTATGTCTTCACCCCTTCTTTTCTCTGTCTCTAAGTCTCTTTCCTTTTCATGAGGACATCAGTTATATCGGGTTAAAGATTCACTCTACTCCAATATGACCTCATCTTTACTAATTACATTTGGAAGAACGCTTTTTCCAAATAAGGGCATATTCTGAGGTCTGTGGATTCGGACATCGACATTTATTTTTTGGTACACGTTTCAACCTGTAACAATGTCTAACTCACAGGGCCGTTATAAAGCAGTTATTCTTTGAATTTATCCTGGTTGAGATACATGGCATCTCCTCATTCAGTGGATTAGTGTTTTTCCTCAGTTCTGGAAAATTTTCTTTAAGTTTTGTCTCTCTTTCCTTTTCTCAATTATGTCTTTCTGCAATTGTAATCAGGTATATCTTAGAACTTATCATTCTATCCTTCATATCTTTGAATCCCTCTTTCAAATTTCCTAGCTTCTCTTTTTTGCTTACTGCAATCTAGATAAATTATTTGGATATATCTTTCAGATCACTTAATCACCTATGCTTTGACAAATTTTGTGTGTCTGCCTTTTAACCTATCCATTAATGATTGCAGCTGATATATTTTCTTCATACATGTGCCATTTTCATTAAATTGCTCTGTTTATTCCCCACTATAAAATCATTGCTTTTTGTTTCCTTTATTTAAACCCCCTCACACACTGTCATTCTCTACTCTATATTTGATTAGTCTAACATCTGTATTTCCTTGGGAACATAAATTTGTAGCTTCTTGTTTCTGCTGATATATTCTCACAGCGGCTCGCTTTCTAGTGTGTTTAGAAACTTCACCTATCAGTATAGTTCCTATTTTGAGTGGAAGGCCTAGCTGATCTTGAAGAAGAATCCCTTCTGCTTCTGCTAGTGGGTAACACCAGGTTCAAGACTTTCTCCATCCCTCCACGTTGGTTTGGTCCCAACGTGATTCTAAGATCAGCCTCTCCACCTTGTGGAGGTTCTATAAGTCAGTACTTTCATAATGCTCTTGGTGTAGAAATCTGATCCATGGAAACCACAATACTCTTAGCTGCCTGTCAGTCCAGCTAGACAAGTTCCTTGCTGCTCCACTCCAGCTCGCAAATTCTGTAGCTTTTTTTCCCAACCAACCTTAACTCCCAGGTGCTCCCATCTCATCTCTTGGTCTCAATGCCTTAGCCACTCAGAGATCAGCTCTTGGTTCATATGGGACCAGCAATGCCCCAGGAGTATGTCCTACTAAATTCTCGATGTTATGGTGCATGGGAATCTCAGAGAGCTCTTAGTTATTCCTGATACTAGATTAGGACAATCAGCAGTAATATTCAATAGAGGATACACATTAAAAACAAGTAGAATTATTTTTATGTATTCATAACCCTGAGCCTCACCCTTGGAGATTCTAATTCAATAATCTAGAGTGAGCCTGAATACCAATATTTCCAAAAGTATCCACTAGCAGAACCAATGTAGACCAAGTGCTTATTCCGGGACCTAGTTCTTGTTAAACACTCAATACCAAATAGCTACTTTAGAGCCATGTTCATGTGACTCACTCAAGAAGCCACGTTGGCTCTCTGTTCCCCGTCACAGCAGCTTAAATTCCTCACTGAGGCTGAGTGTTGTAAAGCATCATAATCTAGACCCAATCTACTTCTCAAAACTCACTTCTCACTGATCTTAAACAAACACTCTTTGATTCAAGCAAATCTTTTTTTCCCCTTTTTCCTACGATTCTGGTCTTGGCATTTTGTTTATATTATTCTCTTCGTTGGATCACTCTGGTCTCAAATTTCTACTCCCTGTAGATTAAAAAAAGCAGTCATGGACTTTAAAGAATCCAATTATGCTTTGTAGTCCTGGACTCTGCTATTGAGAAAGAGACTTATCCACTCTGAGTCTCAGTGTTCAGATCTTTAAAATAGGGCTACTAGCAATAATTTTCCAGCATCTTTGAGTGGCTGAAACGACCTATCTCAGTACTAGAACACAGAAATGTCTCAATAAGTTCATTGCTTTTTCTCTCCTACATTACCAATCCAAAAACTGGTTCTCCTGTACCTACAGAGTGTGCCTTGATATCCTGTGCAGTCTTTCCTGATGGATCCAGGTCATATTTAATTGGCTTTCTTCTGATAGCTCACAGCATTTTTATCTATGCCTTCATTTATTGTCACTCTAATTCTTCTCAATGCTTATATTATATCTCCCCAAATTATCAGTTCGATAAGAGTAAGTGCATAGTCCTATCCTCTGCTTTTACACTCTGCATTACCCAGAGCACTGCACGCTGGGGAGTAGCACATCACACAGGGCAAGTATTGAATAGGGGTAGAGCTGGCGTCTCACCCAAGTTCCATAACGTGCGCTTGCCAAGTTTCTGAACCAACTGTTTACCTGGTCTTATGCGCAAAATGGAATCAATACTTATTTAACTTGCCTAACTTACACAGTTGTTGTGATAAGCCATGAAATAGAGCATAAGAAAAATTTAGAAGCTCTTTAAAAAGAAAAATGTTTTGGTATTACCTTGATTCAGGGATATAGCTCATGACCACACTAGGTGGGAGTCACACCCACCATTCCATCCTAGGAAGTAAGAACAATTATGAGCTCCCCCATGCAGATGAGAAAATAGAATATTAGAGATGCTAAATAAATTGTCCAAGATCTACAGCTAATGATGGAAGTTGATCCCAGGGCTATTGGACCTCAAAGTCTATGTTGATAAGCTGTACAAAAGGGAAGGTGTTACACAAAGGAAAGATAAAATAACATGTTATGATTGGCTAGTGCTCTTATTAAGAAGTACTAATCGCAATGTTCTAACAGCCCTAAAAACATAAAGGAGAATAAGAAATGGATAAGCTAAGAGGGTGAGTGGCTTTCTAAGGGTTGAAAATGGCACAACCAGAACACAGGGATCTTTTGCCTTCTGTGTAAGAGATTTTCATGCCACCTACTGTTATTAAAAATGATATTGTTGCATGGACGGGCTATCACAGGCAATTCCGACATGAGGATTTTTAAATCATCATGCTTCTTTTAAAACATTACTTATAATTGGACAGCTACATTAATTTAAGATGATTTTATCTATGTAATTAATATTCCATCTATGTAATACTATTTTCTAGGTACATAGCTTAGCTGATAAACTGATTACCGCTATAAATTATCCCTATAAACTATTTTTATTCTATCCAAAAATCCCCATTCAACGCAGGTAATTCCATTTTACCCACTGTAAGAACCTTTTCTGCTTACCAGAATTTTGACTGGTTTGAGGAGGCTTGAGTGTGTCCAGAAAAACAAAGAAAGAAAATCCTTTCCAATCCAGTCTATCATTGCAACCATTGATTTTAGTTTTTTAATTAAAGATTATTGTGGTATAATTTATATAAAATAAAATGTAACCCTTTTAAGGA
Source organism: Equus asinus (assembly GCF_041296235.1). Classification (NCBI taxonomy): domain Eukaryota; kingdom Metazoa; phylum Chordata; class Mammalia; order Perissodactyla; family Equidae; genus Equus; species Equus asinus. Next base: position 57,750,093 of record NC_091809.1, read on the forward strand.
TGCAATTTGATTATTACTGACACATATTTTAGTACATCAATATCCCGATCAAGACGGAGAACATTTACATCACGTCAGAAAGTCCCTTCATACCCTATGCACTCAATTTTCCTTTACCTCCTCCTCAGGCAATTAGTGATCTGATTTCTATCACAATACATTATTTTTTCCTATTCTAGGACTTCATATAATTGGAAGCATAAGGCATATATTCTGCTGTATATGGCTTCTTTCACTCATAATAAAAGCTTAATTTTTTCACCTATCTTTTTGCATATATCAATAATTTGCTCCTTTTTTTTTTTTGCTAAGTAGTATTCCAGTGCGTGCATATAGCACAATTTGTTTACTCATGCAAGCACCTACAATGGATATTTGGGATGTTTCCAGTGTTTAGCATCATCCTTTTTGAGGAAACAGAGGGCCCTTGCTACATAGTGGCTCTCTGCTTAGCTTCCCAGGGTCAGTGAGATAATCAATTGATCATGAGCTTAGGGTTCTACAACCCCAGGTCCAATGCCTCGCCATCCTTCTCTGGCTTGGATGCCACCTCAGCCTGCTTCAACTCAGTGGTGTTTGGTCCTGGCTGGTGGAAAAACCTTCATGTGAAATCTTTTAGGCATTTGGGAAATAACTAAATAAATATACAGAAAAGTAGAAGGGAGACAATATATATGTAGTTTCTGCTTTTTTCCCTGCAATGTTTCCCTGTGGCAAGGAGCACAAGATTGTGCTGCCAACTGGACTGGGCAAGTAGAAAAGTAAAAATAAAAATATCCTGAGAAAAAGATTAAAATCTAGACAGTGAATTTTAGTTCAGTTAAAATAAAGGTAATACTTAGCCTAGAGACTAAGGGAGCAAAACTGGAGCCCACATGTCAAAAGACAAGTGTATTTTTAATTGTATAGAGTTTTAAAATGTAATAATAGAGCTATCAATATTTAATTTAGATATTTCAAGCGTGTGTGCATGTACACTCACGAGCACGCATTCATGCACACACACGCATGCATTGAACGTTTTAGTAACTCTGAGTCCTTATTCTCTTAAGATAGTACGGTAATAAATCTAAGAGTATTTTCAGTAAATAAATTGAAAAGTGTAGGGCTAATATCTGCGTTTTGTTATTAGTTCATCTTTTATCAAACAGCTATAAAATAAATTGACCATGTGGAGTTTATTTCTGGGACGGTCAATTGAACATGTGCTCACTGAAAGCAATGGCCTCTTTGGGTGTTCCTGGGCTCCTCTGCCTTCAGTTTTAATGAGTTCTCCAATATTTCATTACCCATTTCCCTAATAAATTTCTTTTCTTTAGTGCTCACTACACTACAATATTCTGAATATCCAAGTTACATATTGGGTTTCATTTTTGTCTCTTGAATGTGAGGCCATGGGGGCAGGGGACCATTGTCTGTTTTTGTTTTTATTTCTTTTGAGGAAGATTAGTTCTGAGCTAACTGCTGCCAATCCTCCTCTTTTCACTGAGGAAGACTGGTCCTGAGCTAACATCTGTGCCCGTCTTCCTCTACTTTATACGTGGGACGCCTGCCACAGCATGGCTTGCCAAGCCGTGCCACATCTGCACCCACGATCTGAACCGGCGAATCCCGGGCCACCAAAGCAGGACGTGCAAACTTAACCAGTGTGCCACTGGGCCGGCCCCCATTGCCTGTTTTGACTGAATCCCTACCACCTAGAACAGTGTCTGGCATGGAATAGGTCATTCATATATACTTGCTAAATGGATGAATGGAAGAGATGCATGAGGATTCTCACAAAAGATAAACTCAATGGATAATCCACAAATAATTAACCTTGGTAATTTTTCTAGTGCGAAATATTGATATTAAAAGTAATAACACTGGGGCCAGCCCCATGGCTGAGTGGTTAAGTTTGTGCACTCCGCTTTGGCATCCCAGGGTTTCTCTGGTTCACATCCTGGGCATGGACCTAGCACCACTCATCAAGCTGGGCTGAGGTGGCCTCCCACATAGCAGAACTAGAAGGACCTACAACTAGAATATACAACTACTTTCTGGGGGACTTTGGGGAGAAAGAGAAGAAAAAAGATTGGCAACAGATGGTAGCTTAAGGCCAATCTTTAAAAAATAATAATAACAATTATAACATGACTTATTGTGTGCTTACTAAATGTCAGGCAATGTTCTATGCATTTTATACATTTTATCTCATTTGATGATCAAAATTGTGTAGGTATGTGCTATTAATGAAAGTATTTTACAGATAGAGGAATCAAAGCATGGGAAAGTTCAATACCTTGCTTGAGAACAGATAGTTAAAATGCTAAGTTTGACATTCTTAGTCCAGGACCTGAGCTTTTAATTTCTACAGTGTCCCTCAAAACAGAGCCACCTGAAAAAGAAAAGCATTATGTTAGAAAAGATTTGATCCTGGTGAAAAATATTTCCTTCCTAAAAGTGGATGGAACTGCTTCACAGGGACACATAGCTTCTAGGACACAGTCTAGATTTGGGGCATGACGGTACAGGTCACAGTGTTCCAGCTTCTCCAAATGCTATACACTGAATGTCTGTGTCCTCTCCAAATTCATATGTCGAAAATCTAATGCCCAAGGTGATGGTATTCGGATATGTGGCCTCTGGGATTTGAACCAATCATGAAAGCAGAACCCTCATGAATGAGGTTGGGGCCTTATAACAGAGACCCCAGAAAGGCCCTGCCATGTGAGGACATGGCGAGAAGTCGGCAGTCTGCAATCCAGGAAAAGGCCTTCACCAGGACCCAACCTGACCCTGATCTTGGACTCCCAGCATGCAGAACTGTGAGCAATGAATTTCTCTTGCCTGTAAGCCACCCAGTATGTGGTATTTTGTTGTAGCAGCCCACATTGACAAAGAGACCAAAAGATGAGTTACTTTTCTAGATCACATTCTAGTGAATGAGAGATTCACTATTGTGTGAGTTTAATTGTATACATACTTTTCATTCGTTTCTTGTTCTCCAAGCCCCACGCCTTTTCCTACCCTGACCCGATCCAGGTGTGGGTGAAGGAAGTTTCCCAAGGATGCACTCCTTGATGCTAAGATTCAACAATCTGGTTAGTTCTTTGGGAAAAACAAATAAAGTCAAGCATATACATGCACAGTGGGTATTTCGCAACATGTGTATACACCCTGCTGAAAAGGAAAGTGGAACAGGCTTTCAGTTTCACACCGCACTTCAAGGCTGACAGGGAGAAGCCATGGCGGGTGAGTTTCTTACTGTCTGAAAGGACACGTTTTGGGGAAGAAATAGTTTTGGAAGGAACAGCTTTTTGGAAGCCATAATTAGGTTCTGTGACTGCTTAAGTGAGCAGAACCGAGGGAGTGGTAAGAGAGGAAGGAAGGAGAGCAGAGGGAAGAAGGGAAGAGGCCCGAAGACTTTCACGGTCTTTACATAGGAAGGGCAAGGGCCAGAAAGGAACTGGGTTTTACTGGTCTCCTGCTGTCATTTTGCAATATTAACTGAATTCTTATATGTCGTAGTCTGATGGAAAGTGCAGAATTGGAACAAGATGGCTACCAGCAGCTGTGGTCCCCAAAGGAAATGGGCTTTCACGGTTTCATTATTTTATCATGCAGAGTTGAATAAACAGGGGGCATGTCAGGATGATCCCTGGTTTTCAGGTACTATGTAGAGATAGTGAATCTGAGTCTTTGAGCCACTCAGTGAGCACGTGTGGGTAAGACTGAGGGAAGAGTAGGAGATGTGGGTGTCCTCAGGACTACTGCACTGTGCAGAGGGACATTTTATTGATTAAATCTAAAGGAGGTTATTCCCTGTTGCTGACATGAGAGGAAAATGAGACTGTTTCGTGACGTGAGGAATCCTTGTTCTTCAAACAGGCAACGTCCTGAAGGAAAAGAGGAGGCTGTTTATCCGTTCAGTGGGCACGGGTACAGTAAATAGCTTGCTGGATGAACTGTTAGAGAAAAGAGTGCTGAACCAGGAAGAGATGGAGAAAGTAAGAGATGAAAATGCTACAGTTATGGATAAGGCCCGAGCTTTGATTGATGCTGTCATTCGGAAAGGGCCCCAGGCATGCCAAATTTTTATCGGTCACATTTGTGAAGATGACCCCCACCTTGCAGAGACACTGGGCCTATCCTCAGGTAAGGATCAACGACTCAGACTAAAGTTCAGATAGTTCATCGGTCATGTTACTGTGCATACAACTTCCTTACCTCTGGTTTCAGGGTCCTATTTCTATAGCAATGGCCTTATTGCATGTCCCCTGGCTCTTTTACTCTTGATTCTTGTTTCTTTGGCCTCTGTGGCCTTCTTTAGATTGAGGCTCACTTCCCATCCTGGGTATGTGGTAACTCATTTGTTGAAGTTCATGAGAACGGTTTGAGAAGCTTCATACTGTATTCTCCAGTCCTCCTGGCAAGGCACCTTATTTATTTATTTAGTTAGTTAGTCAGTTATTTAGTTAAAGTCTAGGGGTCCCTAGGAACTTAAGTAATCATCTGACATGAAGGCTTAAGGTCTGTAATCAAAGACCTTTTATAAATTCTTTCCAAAATTTTGCTCTCCAGGAGGAATAAAGTATTTCAGTGATGGTGGAACACACAGAGAATAAATTGAGTGCCTCTATAAAAGTAAGATTTTAAGTGAGGCCCACCCACTCTACCTCCAGGCCTCCTGAGGGCCCAATACAGGTTCAAGCTTCTGAGCTGCCCCTCCTATGGTTCCTTAGTCCTTCCACGCAGCAAAGATGGGAGCTCTGGTGGAATCTCAGCTACTGGGTTCTTTTGCATTTCTGAAAGCCATTCAGAAGATGTTCTTTGAAAGCAGAAAGTCTTTTTTCCTAGGGATTAGGGGAAGCCTATGCCTGTCTGAGTGATGTAGCAAATGTTTTCTGTGTTCATCTATGGGTAATAAACCTCTTGTTTTTCTTTTGATACCACTTTTTCATTTAATCCCCCTCCCCCAAATCAAAGACAATCAATCAATAGCAATCAGGATCTAGAATAATTGTATAATAGCCAAAGTTTATTCTTTGGTGTCCCATTCCTTTCAACTCATAGTCCTTGAATTTTAGCAGCACTTGTACACCCCATTGTGGCAACTCTAACCCCTGGAGTCTGCTTCTCTAGCTGTCAGGTGATACCTCCGCAGTCAGGGCTGTCATGGCTTTGTCTCCTCATCTATCTGTCAATTTTTTCAGAGCAATAGAATGTGATAATTAGATGTAATATTTGAATGTACTTTAATGGGAGAGGTCTAAAAGAAAGTTCTTGGCATGCACGCCACTGCTATAACAAGGCCTCCTCCAGAAAATGTTCTTGAATTTATTGATGGTTAATTTAGTCCAGCAGTCTAGAGTGGAAGATGGGACAAATTGCAGCCTATGCCTTGGGTCTGAAGTTTTGTGGGACATCCTATGGCTATCCTCCATTTAGGGCAAGGAAATGGACCATATTTTGCCTATAGACATCCTGTCTTCAATAGGTACCATAAAATGAAGACTTGGAGTATTTCTCATTTGTTAGCTCATGTCAAGTTTTAAAGTTTCTGGAATAAGTTTCTAAGGTGGATGTTGCTGTATTGAGATCTTTATAAAACCCTAAATAAATTAAACTTAATTCTTGTTTCTGAAATTGATAATCGTAATAAATAGCACCCCAGAGAATTTATTAATAAGTTTGAGTGAGTTTATGCAACCAAATAATGTAACTGAGGCTTTCCAGTGTTTTCCTCCTCAGAGTCTGGCTTATGCCACTGAGTAGGGCAAATGCAGATTACAGAGAGATTGTATTCAGGTCTCCTGTCACATGTACAACTGTACAGTACCTTTTGTGGGCTGGCAGAGTATCTTAGTGATTAAGAGCTCAAGATTGATAGTCAAGACAGATTTGTGTTCATATCCTGGCTCCAGCAATTTCCCGTTCCATGGCACTTAGGAAATTTACTTAACATTGACAGGGGGTAAGCCAGTGGCACCCCTCATCATCATTTTCTGCTGTGATAAAACTTGGCAAGGCTAATTGTCCAAGTGCTTTTTCTTCTTAGTTTTCTCCAAAGTCCAGGTCAGCTCTGAGTTAGACAACTTCACTTTGCACACACCTGTTAGGTAGTAGTAGTCCTGTCAAGAGTCACCTTGAAACACACATATTAAGGTAATACTTGATCCTATAGCTGATGCTGTCTCAATTCCATTTTCATCTTAGAAAGTAGAAATCAAGAAACTCACTTCTCGGCACTTTGGTTCTGCCCCAAGTGTTAAAGTTCAGTCATTCATGTGCAGAGGCTTTTGTTTCCTTGTGATGAATGTGGCTCCAGGTAAGTCATATCTTGAATAGGATCAAGGCCTGTGGAAGGCATTTTTCATACAGAGTGTTCAACACATTGGGGTAAGATTCTTCAGAGATCACAAGTAATTATTTTAATCTCCTTCATCTTTCCTCAGGTCCACAATCTGGAAATTTTCTTAAAACACAAGACTCCCAAGCAGTGGTTCATTCCTTCCCAGGTAATACTGTTTTCAAAGCAATAAAATTCTTTGAACCCCATCTTCCATGATTTTAGCTTCAGATTCATAGGATGAACCTAAGATGAGGTGGCTATGGGTAACTCTCATGGATTGATCCTATGGTTTTTTCTTGTGCTCTATTCTGCTTTAGCAGAAGCCTTTCCTACAGCTTCACTACCATGCCTATACTAACAAATTCTGAATCTGTGTCTCAAATCCTGACTACCTGAGTGCCGCATTTCACTATTTAAGTGCCTACTGAACACATGCACCCACATCTCCCATAAACACCTTTATCTATACATGCCCAGAGCTGAACTTGCCACCCTTCATCACCTTGCTTCTCCTCCAGTTTCCCCTATCTTAGTTAATGGTGCCACCATTAGCCAGTTATTCAAACCAGAAGCCTGAAATTATCTTCAGCTCTTTCTTCTCTCCCACTTTCAATATTCAAGCAGTGGCCAAGTTTTATTGATTCCTCTCTCAAATCCAATCTGTCTTTCCATTTCTACTTCTACTACTGTGTTTCCGAACCCTTATTCTTACAGTGCCCTATGATTCTACAGCCACAACTCTCGCTCAATTTTTTTTGTCATTTTTAAATAAACGCATCCTTTCCCCCACTGGACTTTACGCTTTATGAGGAAATTAAACATGTCTGACTTATGCATAGGTAGGATCACATGTAACAGAAGTTGGCTCTGAACGTACATGCAATAAGTATTTGTTAAAAGACTATTTCACTGAATAATTTCATCAGGATTACTATTACTCACTAAGCCATTAGAAAAATATTCAGATATGCCTACTCTGTTACAGACCCTGTTCTATGGACTGTTTGGAGAGTAATGAACAAGACAAATAAATTTCCTGCTTTTATTGAGCTTACATGAATATATGAGTTACGAAGGAATAGGTATTAAGAATCTCCACCATCAAATTAGAGATAGCCCAAAATTTAGGGATGGAAATGACACTACACACACTTGTATCAGTTAAGATGGTATGCAATGCTCTAACGGAGTCAAACATTTGTAATGGCTCAGAGAGGATAGAAATTTATTTCTCATTTATGAAAATTCTAAAATGGACATTCTTCATTAGCAGGCAGCCCTCCTCCAGGTGCTAACTCAGAGAAAATATTCCTCCTCCTCTTCCCCATATGTACCCACTGTAGAGAGATCTTAAAGGACAGGACAAAAGCCCGCCATTTCTTCCTTCCCTCCCTCCTTTTTTCCTTCTTTTCTTTCTTTAAATCTCTCTAATGCCTACTCTCATGCCTGTTAATAAAACAAATAAATAGATAGATAAACATATGCATTTAAAAATATGTTAAAATAGACCTACCTCCATTAAATTTTACCAAAAGCTTTAAATCATTGAAAATAAATTTATAATTAACTATTTTATCTGACATGTTGATTGTTTTCTGAGAGTTTTATCATGCATGGACTTGAAACACTCTCTATTTTTTAATCTAAAATATTTATAAAAATGCTGATCCTAAGAGATGAAGGTAGATTCTTGTGTCACACCACTGGAAATCTCCTCTGGCTTGGAATGTGTTCTATTAACAATGACTTACTCAACAGTGCTGATGACCAGCACAGGCTGTCCTCCTAAGGATTCATTTCCTCCTCTGTGACTTTATACACAGATGATGCTGTGAGGAACACTAAGTGGGACACACAGGGATGCCATTATTCATAAAGTTTCTTGTCTCTTGCAGCTCTTCAGGCAATGCCGGATGACCTGGCTAAGCTTGCATTGTCAGGGCCAAAAGGGAGCCTCAAGCTTTGTTCACCAGAAGTGGTCGAAAGGATATGGAAAGAAAAGTCAGCAGAGGTGCTGTTCTCAAAACACAAGGATGGGGATGAAAGACACACTGGAGGCAATCCTGAAGTGCAGTGGCTCTTTTTTAGAGCCAATTTCCTTGAGAGGTTCTGGAAAATCATCCTGCTGCTTCCCTTACATAAAAGATTCTTATCTCCTAGAATCCCAGGCTTATGTAGAAAGTTCCAAGTTTCATGCAATTCCCTGAGTAAATAATTATAACAACAATGGCATCTATTGAATGCTTAATATAATCAGCCACTGTTCTAAGCAAGTTGCAAACAGTAACACCTTGAAACTTCATAAAAACTCATTTTAGAGACCAGGAGACTGAGGCACAGATAGTTAAATATTTTGGCCAAATCAGTAAGTTGAGGAGTCAGTTTTAAAAATTAATCATTCTGGCTTCAAAGCTTTTTCTCACAATCCTACCTCTCAAAAATAATTAAAGCAAGTGCTCAGCTGCTAATCAGACATTTGAAAACTCCATTTCCACTTCCATAGTAGGACTCATTCCCCATCCATGTTTTTATCTATGGTTCATGAGATTTGGTTTCTGGATAGGACGAAGGGAGGAGAAGTTGTCTTAAACAATCAAGATGAATATTTATTTAAGAACAAGTCTGTTCATCCAATCTGCATTTCCTACAGATGTACCCAATAATGGGAAAGTCGATGACCCGCACACGGCTTGCGCTCATTATCTGCAACACAGAGTTTGACGATCTTTCCAGGAGAGCTGGAGCTGAAGTTGATATTGCAAGTATGAAGGTGCTGCTAGAAGGTCTGGGCTACAGTGTGGAAGTGAAAGAAAATCTCACCGCTTTGGTAAGGTCCATCATAATGTAGAGACAATGGTCATATCCTTCATATTCCTAAAGAATGTTAGAAAGCTTGGTTGTAGCACCAGAAACTTAATCTCTTGACAGTCTAGAATCTAAATTTGCCATTGGAGGGTGCTGCATGCTACAGTGACCCCTTCTAATGTAGGGTCTTTTAGGGAGAGTTTGGTGAAACTTTTAATTGGGAAGTGTTCTATCAACTCAATAATGCTCCTTTCTCTCTGCTAGAAATCCCTGGATAGCATTCTATAACCCTTTCTTTACCTTTCTCTGAATTGAGACTTCAATTATCTTTTGCATTCCATTGATTTTTATATCACCCAGGAATTCCTTAAGTGTCTTTTTATTGGATTCCCACGGTGCCATGATAATGAATCACATTGTCTAAAATCAGGGGTATGGTCTTTTCCAGGACATGACTACAGAGCTGAAGGCATTTGCTGCCCGCCCAGAGCACCGGTCCTCTGACAGCACTTTCCTGGTGTTCATGTCTCATGGTATTCGAGAAGGCATTTGTGGGAAGAAATTCTCTGAGAAAGTCCCAGATGTATTAGAAGTCAACACCATCTTTCAAATTTTTAACACCAGGAACTGTCCAAATTTGAGGGACAAACCCAAGGTGATCATTATCCAGGCCTGCCGTGGTGGTGAGTGCTGATGTCTGTTAGAACATGAGACATTCAAGGATTGACCTCATCTTATGTATCCAGGATTTTTCAGTTTTTTTGTGTCTACTCCTTAATATCAAAGTATACCATTGTCACCAAACAAGATTGAAACTTCTGTGAGTTGTATAACTGGTTGGTAGACAATTTATTCCATTTTCAACTAAAAAGATAGGACTTTTGTCTTAAGATTTTGATTGGATGCCGTTAGAATTCATTTCAGGGTTAGGAGAGATGAGTTGTTGAAAAGATATGTGTGTATGTGCTCGTGAATGAAAGATAGTGATGAATAAATCAATAAATATGATTGAGCAGAGATTTATGGGGAGAAAGTAGTTCTCTTGACTGTTGGAATAATGAGAAACCAAATTTTGTTTTTCCAGAGAATCAAGGGGTGGTGTGGTTAAAAGACTCAACAGGAACTTCTGGAAGTAGCTCCTCACTGGCTCCAGACGATTTTGAGGATGATGCCATTAAGAAAGCCCATGTAGAGAAAGATTTTATTGCTTTCTGCTCTTCAACACCAGGTAATGAGTGCCTGTGTAGGAGGTCTTTGTGGGTGTTACTGGCGCAGCAAATCAGACCCACCCACTAGAGAATGGATATCTGTGTTCGCGAGACTTCTAAAGAAAAAATTAAATCTTCCCCTCATTACACCTTCAACGTCCCTTATCCACAGAGACCAAATGTGCATATATTTTTACTTAATCAGTAACTACTAAACTCCCGTGGTGCAAAATATTTACCTGGAACTGTGATGGATAAATAGAAGAGCATCTACACTGAAGTAAATTAGAATCTGACTCCATATAGTAAAGGTTCACGATCTCGGGATGATTCAGCAGTCCAATGCCTAGATGTCATGTATTTACAGAAGGGTAGGATTTATAGAAGGGATAGGAATAGGCAGAAAAGCAGACAAGTCTGATTGAGTCCCTAAGTTAAAGTGGTTTCAACTAGAAGTATGGAGCGTATGAAACAAGAAATCTGAATGATTTTCAGTCCAGGCTTTGGATTAAAACTACGGCTGATTATATTCTGACGGTGCCATTTAGGATTTATAAACTAGCTCCAGTTATTTAGCCTCTCAGAGCTTTCTTTGAATTCCTCACTGATATATGTGAATACAAATACCATTGTTCTAAGAATTAAGTGAGACAATATATCCAACATATTGAGCATGGCACAGAGTAAAGAACACATTAAACGACTGCTATTATTCAAGATGTTTCCACTTTGTAACTTAACATTTTGCCTTGAGTAACTTTTCATCTCAGCGTTTAAATAAAAGTCATTTGAACTCTTTCATCCACTACATTTTGGAATTTCTTGAGCATTCTCATTCTCTTGATTGCCTCTGGTCTTAAGACTTTGCCTCAACTCAAACAGTTTAATTTACAGATTATTTTCTGTAATGAGATACTATCTCTCAGGAGACAACCTGGTTCTGCATTGTGTTGACCATGTCTTGATGTAGAAATCAACGATTTTTTCAGTGCTCAAAATCAATGACACTAGGCAAAAAACCTATGCATTTACAGCTTAAGTGTATTTAGGAAATGTTAGTATTAAACATAACTATTCTTTAAAATCCTTTAATGCCAGCCTTCCTCAAGAGATTTACTTCTGGCTGTATAGCCATTTGTAGGCTCCCAGCTTCTTTACATCCATCTTGTTGATTTCTGTCTCCTTTTCTTTTACTTTCCTCGCCCCTCCTTTCAAGATGATTCTTAGATACTCTATTCAGTTATCTTCAGCTTCCCCTAGTAAACCTACCTCCGCATGCTCTAGCATTAAAGCCAACTGTGTTACAGAGCTCTCCTGAAGAAAAGTGACCATCCACTCCCTCAATTTCACAAAGAACTTTTAGAGATCCCTGCCTCCACGCTCTCTCCCATCCACTCCCTTTAACTGGAACCAGCCTCACAAGATAGCTGTGGTTTTAAATAGAATTTTAATCTATTATTATTATACAATTTATTACCATTTTTATTGGCTAAAAAGTTTGGTTCTATATACAGCTATTTATACCACTTCTTTCTTATATATTTCTTTGCATAATTTTAAAATGGCCTCGTGACTTTTATGCCACTACTTTTTTATATAATTAATACCATTCTTCAGTATTTCTCTTCCATAAGTCTGTTTTGTCCTTCAATAGAATATGATCTTTCTCTGTTAAGCCTCTTCTAGCCTTGTACTTCTTTTATGTCGGTACCATTTTCATATTCAATTAAAATTTTCTTTGTCTAAATACCTTATGGTCAGAATTAATTGATTTTTGATTAAATTATTTATAAAGTAGATAAGTTGAAATGTTATTAGTATAATTACACTGTATAGACTGAGTATTACATACCCTATATTCTCCCAGGCATTTGTAACATATAGTTAATCTTCAAATATCTCTTTGCACCAGAAATTATCATCTTACTCTTTGTAGATGAGGCCACTGCATTTCAGAATGTATAATTAACTTAAATCAAGTCAGTTAGTAACAATCTTGAGATCCACATTCAGGTGTTTCTTCCCGAAGGCCCAATCATTCCCCTCTACCCCATTCTGCCTTTCCCTCCCTCTCTACTAGATTTGCGACTCCTTGAACTCGGAAGCTGTGCTACCCTAACATCTGCACCATGCACAGCATAATTCATATGATCTTAACAATTATTGAGTATCAGTAAAAAATACTCACCGAACATTGAATATATTCACTAAAAAATGGCATACAGTGTATAGGAAACAGCTTGAACTCAACAGGGATCCTCAGCTGGTATGGAACTCCTAGGACTCCACCTCTGTGGCCAGGCAAGAGCCTTGTGTGAGATTTGGAATGTGCTTTATTCACAGATACTGTTTCTTGGCGAAGTCCCACAACGGGCTCTGTTTTCATTGAGAAACTCATTGAAAATTTGCAAGAATATGCCTGGTCCTGTGATCTGGAGGAAATTTTCCGAAAGGTAAGACTCTAGATGCTTCTTGCACTCCACATCCGTGCATGTTTGACTACTCCCATTGGAAATGTAGGGAGCAGCACTGGGTGTGTTTATATTCCAAAAATGCCTTTCTCTCCAAACGAGCTTTGAGGTTCTTTGGTGAATCAGCAAACCTGGAAGCCAGATCCAACCTGTTATGATCTACAAAACAACCTTTAGAAAACAATTATTTATTTTAACTCTTCACTTGCTGTGAATAGATGAACAACTGGACTCCAATATGCCTGTGTCCAGAGTTATTAGATCCAGCAGCAGATTTAAAAAGTCTGGTCATTTCATACTTATGACCAGATATATACGTATGCATGTTGCTATGATTCTTACAGATATACGGCCTTTTTGTTTTTATGATTTATTTTGCTATACTCTTTGTAATTTTTCCAGCTTAAGTGAAGATTCTTCTGCTAATAAAAGAACAATCTATAGACTATCTTTTCCATTTAGGTCCGATTATCATTTGAGTTGCCAGATGCTAGGGCACAGATGCCCACCGCCGAAAGGGTGACTTTGACAAGACGCTTCTACCTCTTTCCAGGATATTAAAATAAGTACGTGGTATCAGTGTCTATGGATAGATGTGTGTGTGTGTGGTGGGAGGTGGGGCAAGGTCGGGAGAAGAATACTGAAACTTCATCCTGGTCAAGGTCTCAATGGCTAGTATAAGCAATAGGAAATATCTAAAGGATGCCTTTCTACTGTTCAGTGCAGAACGCAGTGCTCTTCTCTCAAAATTCTGCAGCGTTAGATGGCCCTTTCTCAGGGTCAGCTGATGTAGGTGGAGTGGTGGCCATAAGGTAAGGAAAGCTCGGTTAGATGTTCCTCCTCATTTCCTCAGCAGGGCGATATTTAGACATAACATGGGCTCTTCCCTTCTATGAGTGTGTGTGTCCCCATGGATAGAGTGATTTTATAACTTGCATTTCTTTTGGCAGAATTCTTTTTCATGTTTGTTTTATTTCCTTTTTCTGTAGGAAGCCAGGAATTCTGTCATTCCGTACCTGTTTTTGGAATTATGTCTGTAGTAAATAGATATTTCTTTAAATATTCCAATAAATCTGAAATAAAAATAAAAGATTGTCATTTTTTTTTTTTTTACCACTTTGAAAAGATAAGGGTTGGAATTTGGAGCAGGCAATGGATTTAGAGTTTTTAGACTTGATCCAGAAGAGTTGAACTGGCTAACAGTACCATTCTTTCTTTCTAGAAGCCATTTGTTAGACTTTCTGCTTTAAGAATACAGATGCAAGTCACAGTAGGTAACTGATTTCAAAGAATTTGGAGCTCAGCAAGAGAGATGCAGAGAAGGCAGATAATGTGATAACAGACTTATCTAACATTCCAGAGTTCACTATTCACAAAGCCATTACCAGAAATTACATATTTCTATCCTTCCTTAAGGCATTTCAGGGATACAAAGTAATTTTGATTCAACTCCAACTAGTAGTTTGCAGTCTCATTGAGAAGACAAGTCAGCAAACGTGAAACATTTAGCAGACAAGACATGACACCCTATCAATAAGCACTAGAGTGTGTTGTACGCAGAATAATGTCCCTGCATGATGCAAAGATCTTGAGTTTGGAGTGAAATCCGAAATCCCACACTGAGCAATGCTAGACTCAGGAAAGACTGGAAGAACTACCCTTCCACTTGTAAGTATGAGCGCTTTCTAATCCTAACTGTTAAAAGTGAAGATGAACTTCTGACGTTTTGAACACCGTCAAAGTTCAACGTATCACAGTTATTCTTTTTCACATTCACTAACTGTTCTTCCAGACATATGTCTTTTGTACTATCACACATTCATTCTACAGCAGCCTGAGACTGCTTGTATGATGACTCTTTGTTCAGAGAAAATCAAAAAGGGGAAGTGAGCAGTCACCGTCAGTAAAAATTATATGTTGAGGCAGGCTCAGGTAGGTAAAGAAAAGCATGAGGGGAGTGGAGACCAGGGCTCCTTCAGCAATCATCTCCAGTAAAAGATTGAGAAGACAGGGAGACAGGGAGCGGATGATATCATCAGGATCGGCACAGTTAAAACAGGAAACAGAAGCAATTTGGGTCATTCTTATCCGGAAATGAAAGGAGACTTGTTAGTTTTAACTTCTTCATGATGTGCTTTTGGACGAGCAAAGGAAAAATGCTGAGAGATCAGAAAGACAGAGAGAAGGAGGTGTGGGGGCAGTGAAAAGAGAGAAGGAAAAGGAAGGAAAAAACAGTCAGAGGGACCAACTTATAGGACAATATTCTGTCATTTCCATTTTTTTTCTTCCAAAAGGAAGAAACTTTTCTTCCTAAAGGACTGGGTAACTCATTTGCGGACTACTGGGTATTTCCCAACAATGAACCCAGAAGTTCTGAGCAGTAATTTCACAATTCATGATTAGATGGCCCCTCCCCCTGTGCTAAGGAAACAGCCAGTAACTTTCATTTTCAAGCCTGTGGCTCTCTTCAAGGCAGCAGGAAGGGTCTGAGGCTGTTACCTATGGCTGGTGAGTGGGGGTCCTTTTCTGACTAGGAGTCAGTGACTTGGGTCTTAGAAAACACTGTGACAGGCAGAAATAACAAAAGGGAAGTGAGCCAATAGTGTGCCGGCTGAACTCTTCCCTTTGTTAGCTTTGTGTAACTTGAATCAGGGGACACTGCCTGAGAAATGCTGAAGGAGAGTGCTGTCTCCAGCTATCTCAGATCGAGGAAGAAGTTAATTCCTTTCTTTCAGCTTCTAGCAATCAAAGGGAAGGTAAAGACAAATAGAGTAAGTTACTTGTGTGTGAGACAACTCTGGAAGTTTCTATATGTACTCTGAAATCTTCTCGGTTTCCTCTTGATTCCAAAGTAGTCATCCTGGTCAGGGTCATAAATACTGCTCCCAGAATCAGATGAGTGAGGCTTTGAATTCCTGCCCCCTTCGTCAGCTCCTGTGTTGAATTACACTCAGTCTTTTTAAAGTGACTCCAGTTTTCCCCCCTTTCTTTCTAGCCCTGGTGCTAACTACTGGAGCACAGTATTTCTTGGATTTCTTGGCTATCACAGGTTTTGTTTTGTTTTGTTTTTGGGGACTATTAGCTGGGAGCTAACATCTGCTACGAATCCTCCTCCTTTTGCTGAGGAAGACTGGCCCTGAGCTACCATCTGGGCCCGTCTTCCTCTACTTTATATGCGGGACACGTGCCACAGCATGGTTTCACAAGCGGTGGGTAGGTCTGCACCCAGGATCCAAATTGGCGAACCCTGGGCAACCAAGCGAAGCATGTGAACTCAACAGCTAGGCCACCGAGCCAGCCTCCTGTGTTTCTTTTTTTAATCACGATAAGTGGGCAAGAGACATTAGCTGTTATTAAGTTAGTTGATATTAGGTAACTTTTTATTCATGCTTGGTAATTTCCATGTTTCTTTCTCATAATCATTACCCAATAAGCATTTATTGAAAGAATAATTCAAGTTAATGGGGACAATGAGCCTGGTGCTTCTGAGCCAAAGTTGTTCTTCAATATTCTGGCACTTTTTTTTCAGAAAATGTCATTTTGTGTCAAGGCTATCCTTATATCCAGATAGAATGGATAATTCCCTAAGAATTAATTGGTAATTAACACGATATCTTGCCTTCCCATAAACTATCATATCCATACCATATGTCCAAAATGTATCTGTGGTATTAAAATAAAAGATTTATTATGTTGACTTCTACATTCCCCTATAAAAACTCAAATTATCTCAGAGAGTAATAAATTAACCTGGCATCAAATTAATCTACCATATTGAAAGTTTAGTCATCAGACTATTTTCAGTTCTCAATTTTGATTGAAACAAGATGTAAAGTATTAGGACTCTAGATGCATTCACTCACTTATTCATTAATTCATGTATTCAGGAAGCATACAAGTACTTTTAAGTATTTTAAGCATAAAGATGTGGGTAAGGGATGTGGATACAATGATGTAGATTCAAAGGCATGATGCTTTTACCAAGGAAACTAAATACAGAGGAGGGAAAAGATCCTACAGTCTAGTGGGAGGAATTTACAGTTTGGGTAAGAGCATGGACTTTCCTTGAAGCATGCATTCCGGGTGGATCATCATCACTGTGAGAAAGAGAAAGAGAAATATGAGCCCTGTGAATGACCAGAAAGCTAGCATTAGGCCCAATGTCACAGAAGGGAAATGAGAAGCTACCAAAAAAATCTTAAGTGGCAATGAATCAAACACAACTTAGTATGAATTTGATAGGCTGAAAGAACGCTACAGGTACAATGAAAGATGTATGTACTTTGCTGGGGAGACGGTGAAATAGTCAGAAGGTATTTTCAGGGGTATTTCACATTACAGGGAGCTCTTTAAAGTCAGGGCAAAACTCTTTAAGCTGTTCCCACAAATGAAGGAATCTTTGTATTTCTGACAGAAGACAGACAAGAGAGAAATCTACTTAAAACTTTGGAATCTGTGGGCAAAGAGCTCATTACTGGACTTTCGGTTGGCTTGGTAGAAAAAGATGTCCTGAAATTGAAAGAAGAGGAAAGGAAAAAATTTTATGAAGCCAAACCTGGAGACAAGCCCTGGGTCTTGGTGGACTCTGTGCGAGACAGACGCCATGAAGCAGGTCAAATTCTTTGGCAAGCCTTGTTTAACATAGACAGAAGTGTCATCAGTAGAAAAGGTAAGACCGGGATCGTTTACTTCAAATTTTCCAGAGTTTACTTAGCTCCAAGTCCCCTCCACTGTCCTCTATAGTCCTCCCATGCTTCTATTACTAAAGTATCATTTTCATTAAATCTGTCATTGTCTTTAAAGGCTGTCTTGTCTCTCGTGAGAGGGGATTAGATTTCCAATTAGCTAAGAAGCTGAGTCTTTGCCTTTAGATTCCTCATAGAAATAGCTAATTGTAGAGACTTTGTAGTAAGGCACACCTGAACCTGAGCCCAGGTTCTGTCACTTTGGACACTCTGTGATTTCATTCAAGTTTCTTAACCTCCCTAGGCATCAGTCACAGCATTTGTGGAATGGGGACAATTTTAGCCACTTCTTAATAGGCTTTGTGAGGCAAGGAACATAATGACAGGCACAGGCTGAAAACTCCTAAGATTTTAGCTCTTGTCCAGAACTCTCCTCTGAGCTCCAGATACATTTAGCTCTAGCTGCATTCAACATTTCCACTCAAATATTCCACTGGCACAAAACTAATATATGTAAAATTAAACACTTAATTCTCCTCATCAAATCTATTCCACTTTTATCCCCATTTCTGTCTCATTAGACAGGACTATAATCCACCAAGTTTGTTAATCCAGACCATAACTGTTTTCTTCACCGACGAGTAACACCTCTTATCAGAGTGCCATGTACATAGCAGGCACATAATAAATAGAGGATACATAGACAAATGAAGTACATGCATGCAATAAATATTAGTTACCATAATTATTATTTGGCTTTCAATATTTAGACCTTTCCAGTGCTTACTGATTTCTGTGAGTTACAAAATATGATGAGGAGGTCTAAGTGTCTAAGACATTAAAACTTTCAAAGCTTTTGACCTAGGTTGAATTATAAATATTACTAGAGCCTAAATATCCTCAGGCCCAAGTTCATCAGTGACAGATTGAATTCGCTGAGTTTAGCCTGAAATCCCAGCCCTCAATACTAGGGTTTATCAATAATAATAAGCAGTAATAAACAAAAGGCAGTATAAATTACAGAGACCTCACTATAGCAAATCAGCTTTTTCCCTAAGTCCCTCTCTACGGAGAAGGGACAGTCCCACCAGGTGAAAGCACATGCTACTCTCATAGATGTCCAAGATTGTGGCCTAGGCTCTGTTCTCATTAATATTTAAGCCGGTCTTTGTGCAGGTTTATGATTTTCTCTTAAACCTAGGATGGGATGGAAATAATTTGGAATTAAAAAAGAAAATCATAGATAATTTAACAAATGAGAATCAGAATTGAAGTAATGGAGGTTTCAATGACTTTAGTAATCCCAGGATCATGATCACAACAAACATTAAAGTGAAGTGACCTATCCCATCAGAAGAATCTGTGGCAGGCAGGAGGCAGGTATAGACTCTCTCATGGAGTGTCCAGTGGCTCCCTGGCATCCATCTGCACAGGGAGCCTCCAGAGGAATCTCAAGACCCCTAGCGGACACTGGCCCAGCAGGCCAG
The DNA here is from genome assembly GCF_041296235.1 of Equus asinus. Taxonomy (NCBI): domain Eukaryota; kingdom Metazoa; phylum Chordata; class Mammalia; order Perissodactyla; family Equidae; genus Equus; species Equus asinus. The sequence goes on from NC_091809.1 coordinate 57,769,083, forward strand.
AAAGCTGGATGAGCTGGGCTATTAGAATATACAAAGGCCCTGGCCAGACCTGTTGAACATGGATACAATTCCGAGAGGTCCTAATGCAGTACTGAGGAAATGGAGTGGGAGACAGGAAGAATGCAAGCTATTTGTCCGTTTATTAATGAACTCATATATGGACGTACCATGTGCCGAAGACTGTTACTGAGTCAGAGAGATAATTACTGAAATTCCTACCTGCCAAGGAGATGGTTTTGTCTTACCTTGTACTAGTCTCTTTCCTTTTTGTATCAATTTAAGGGGTTTCTGAGCATTTCATTAGGTAACAGATAAGATTTAGATGTTACAATTTTTATCTAAACTCCTAATTCTCTCATTTCTTTCTGCTGTGCTGCCAAGCTAGTAGGAACTCTCTTGGACAGCAGACTGCATTATAATATTTATTACGTTGTAATGAAAGGATTCGTTTTCATACTAATTTTACCATTAGATGTAGGTTAGAAATCTTAATTCCCAATTTTATCTGCAAACCACTCTATCTGTACATAAACATATAATGGTCATTAGGAGATGACATTTGTTAAGTTAGAGAGTTTACCAAACCTGTAAATAACCTGGAAACAGAGGAGACTTCTGGCGAGAATACATACCCTCTGCCCAGGGAATACTCTAGGACTCTGTGTGCCTTCACATTGGCAGAATCTTCTGCAATAGGAAGGGAGAGTGTGTGCCACTATTTAATTTATAAAAAGAAATGTTCAGAAAGTTTGGTGTTCTTGAACACTTACAATTTGCTGCATCTCTAGAGTTTAGCTTTTTAGCATACTTTTTAGAAAGATATTTATCAAAAAATATTATTTATAAACTAATGGCAATAAATGAGTGAAATAGAAAAATATTTACAAAATATAAAAACTGAAAATTGTATGCAAGATAATATTGCTTTTCTCATTTAAATAAAGTAAAATCAGAGAATGTCTTGGTTGGTTCATGTAACTGAACCGAAAGATTTATTCCTTTTATGGACAAAACTCTTGTTATGTCAGATCTTGGTAAACTTCTCCTGTGATTTCTGTTTAAGAATTCTTCTTCCTTCCTTCTCCCAGGGAGGGCTCTGGACTTCCCCAGTCTCTTGAGAAATCTCAGTCAAAGGAGGGCAAGCAGTGTCGGATAATATCACATTGCTCTGGGATTGAGTCAGAATGAGTCAGAAGCAAACTTCCAACAGGGAAGAGTTATTTCTGTTCCTTGCATTTTAAAACACTGGTTGAAAACCTAGTGCTGGTTGTTCAACACTCTGGAGACAAGGACACCAGGACTATGTTAGAATCTCTGAGAAAAAATTGTCCCTTCAACTCTGGATACGGCACTATGGTTACCAGATAGCACGTCTCCTTTAAATAGCTGACTTCACAACTGGATGAGGAAATGCTGAAGCCTATCTCCTTTGGAAAGGTTAAGAATTCAGACTGAGGTTGCTGAAAAAATAATACTTGGATGGTATAGGATTCAAGATTCTATTACGTGTTTGGTGTGTATATGTGTCTGTATGTGTTGTGTGAATTAGGACTGGATTTGTGATGTTAAACCATCCAAGATGATAGCTACTAGCCACCTGTGGCTATTAAGTGCTTGAATTGTGGCTAGTAACACATGCTGAAATGATAATATTTTGGATACATTATGTTAAATAAAGTATATTATCAAAATTAATTTCATCTCTTTCTTTTTTACTTTCCTAATGTGGATTAGAAAATTTAAAATTGTACATGCGATTCAATTATATTTCTAATGGATGGCACTCTGATAAATCTTCACTCAATATACTCTTGCTCGAAGACATCAGAAAGGCCACATGGATGAGTGAGTGTCCTGGAGTAAAACCAGTGGAAAAAGTGAAACTGTTTTTGCTGAATATGGAAAGGCTAAATTTGATCCCAAATCATTGAGGTGTTTTCCTCTGAATGATCAGAATCTGTTATTGCATTTTTGAGTGGATCTCCTTTCTCTACCAAGGATTTCTTCCTTCTTTCCCAGTCATAATACATCCCCTTATACTAGAAGTTAGATAGAATTATAACTCCTACATGTTAAAAAATCTTCTTCCAGGGTATCCCTTCCCTGTCAGTATTCTTAAGAGATAGTTGGATCTCAGAGGCAGATATCATAAGTTATATCTGTATATCTCATATATCCTGCAGCTCTTGAGGAAATTGCGGCTGGACCAGCTGAGTCAGCAGAACCTACGGATACCCTCAAGCTTTGTCCTCATGAAGAATACCTGAGACTGTGTAAAGAAAGGGCTGAAGAGGTGCTGTGCTCTGTATATAAAATAGAGAAAGAGGGAGAAACAATTACTTTCACTCACTCCACAATTTCTTAAAACACTAGTTGCAGAGAGGAGGAGCGGGGATGGTGATGAAATACAGATCTTTCACTTTGTTCACTTATTTGTTCTCTTACCTGTTTGGGATTTCTGACAATTTTAGCTGTAGTCATAGACTCAAAAAATTTGTAAGATAACACGACTGAGTAGTAACTCTGTGCATTCTATTTGAAAAGCCTAAATGTGAAGCATATTTAAAAAATATCATTGAAGTCTGCAAGGCATCTTATGCTGACAAGTTAGAAACAGTACCAAAATAATAACATTACCAGAGGCAAATGAGCTTTGATGTATTCGTTTTTAGCTGGAGCTAAATGTCTCCTCGTTTTTATTAAATGTGACCTGAATCTTGAATGTTAAGAAAGATTTGAGTAGCTGGAGAAAAGAGAGGAGAAGAAGAGGGTAGGAATTATTCTAGCGTCCTCAGGATTCTTGAGTAACCATCCCAGACACGTAATGGGTCTTATTCTGGGCTCTTGAAAAATAATTCACTTCCAATTTGTGCTTCTTTCTACCGTCAACTCAATCCATTTCAGAGAGAGGGAGGCAGTGTCTTCTGGTATGGGATAGGGGAGAGGGCAGCTATATGGGCCCTTAACAAAGCAACAGTGATTGGTGGATGAGGGTTTAAAAGAGAGTTAGGTAAATCAAACTCACTGCATTCCACTTCCTGCAGATCTACCCAATAAAGGACAAAAAGGATCGCACTCGTCGGGCTCTCATCATATGCAATACAGAATTTGACCATCTCCCTTTCAGGACTGGGGCTGACTTTGACCTCTCAGGGATGAAGAGGCTGCTCGAGGATCTTGGCTACAGTGTGGATGTGAAAGAGCAACTCACAGCCACGGTAATGGCCCCTCACCCATCCCTAACACACATACATTCAGCATAGATCCTCCACTAACAGATTTGCTTTATGATATTAGGCAGATGCTTTAACAACCTTAGGCAGCTGTGTGTGTGTGTGCTTGTTTACAAAATTAAAGCATTAGGTAGGTGAAATCTGTGTCTCTTTTGAGCTCCAAATATCCTCAGCTCCATAAAACTGGACAAAAAAGGATTGGCATGTGTACCCACACATTTCTTTTTTCCAAAGTGGGATGATTAGGATTCAGCCCAATATTCCCCAGAAAATTCTAGAGTAATGAATATTTAGTGAGTGTGTACTTGCCCTATAAATATTGAGTCCATGCTTTGTTTTGGGGCTATTCTTGGCACTGGGGATAGGTCTGTAAATGAGACAGGAAGTTCCCAACTCCCATTGATCTGGGTTCACTTGGTGGGGGGGTAATCAAGCTGTAAGCCCAACAGAAAATTTCAGAGATTTGGTGTACCTATGTGTCTCTATAAGAGTGAAAAGAAAGTTAAAAGTAAGTGAAAAGAAAAGGAAAAAGGAAACATCAGAGCTAAGTGGTAAGTGGGGAGTAATAATGTTTGATGGGATGGTCAAGAAAAGACTTTTTGAGGAGATAATATAGGAGCTGACACAGGACTCCAAGAAACAAGATGGCTCTGGAAAGGTGTGACTGAAATACATTCCAAGCAAAAATGGCTACAAGTGAAAAATCTGAACTGAATATGAAACCAGCACATGAGAAGCACAGAAAGGCCAGCGTGAGTAGAGGCTAGAGCAGGAGGAAGGACAGCGGGAGGGAGGATATACATTTGTCAGAAGTCTGATTTTATTCTAAGCACAGTGGGAAGGGTCTTAGAAGGAAAGTGGTATGATACATTTATGACGAAAGGCTCTTATTAAGTAATGAGAGAAAAGACAGAGATGGAAAGGAAAAAATATGTGACAATAAGTAAATACAATATGTATCACGAGGACAGTTTTCTTCTTGTCAGCACAAGCGAACAGCTGAACCCAGTGCTCCAAGATAGAAAGAAAAATAAAACAACTGTCAGCGACCAACCACTTTTTGAAGGCACTATGATTGGAACATGACAGATGTTTCTTTTACTGCTCGTGATAAATAGGAGGTTAGATTAATTTTAATGTTTGTCATGTTAAAGTAAGACTTTGTGGTCTTTTTCAGGATATGGAGTCAGTGCTGCGGGAATTTGCTGCCCACCAAGATCACAGGTCTTCAGACAGCACATTCTTAGTGTTCATGTCTCACGGTATCCTGGATGGAATCTGCGGAACAACACATAGTGATGAAAAACCAGATGTGCTACCTTACGACACCATCTTCCGGCTATTCAACAACAGGAACTGCCCCAGTCTAAAGGACAAACCTAAGGTCATCATTGTCCAGGCCTGCAGAGGTGGTGAGTTCTGAGGTGGAAAATCCAAAGGTCATGAAGCTGTTTGCAGACGATTGTGACCTATGTTTTGTTTCTAGGGGAAAAAATCTTGGACCCCATCCAGTGTAAATAAACTCAACTAAACTATTTGGAAATTCCATCTAGGGGGCTGGTATTATGAGAATTTGTCTCGTCGTCTAAGAAATTTCAATTCGATTTAATCTAAAGTAAGTGCAAAGGAGGTTATCAGAGTCCCTATATCAAAGTAAAACAAAAATATTCAAACTTTGAAACGAAATCAGTTTAACGACAGCTTTACTTGTAAATGTTTTACAGACATTTTGACACTCTTGAGGAGAATTTCATTTGAAAATGAGGCTATAATGTAATAGCAGCACCCTTATTTTTCTCATACATTGTTGAAAGGAAAATGAGTAGGAAGATGAGGGAAGTTGGAATTGCAGTAAAAATTTTCTTTTCTTTTTTTTTTCTGACTTCCAATTGCCTCTTAGCTTTTGAAGCAGTGTTTGAGAAGAAAAGAGCAGAAATAATTTAGCTAAAAAATAGTAACTAAACTATGAAATTATGCAGATAAGGTTTTAACTCCTTAGTTCTTTAACTTCTTCGCTCAAATGGATTCCTCCAGTTTCTTTAAAATTTACTCTTCTTAGTAAATAGATTCTTTCCATTGTAACTATTTATTGACATGATGCTCTTACTATTAGATGGCACATTGCCCAAAAACACTAGAGAGAGGCAAAGTGTTGTGTGTGTGTGTGTGTGTGTGTGTGAAACTGGTTAGAATAAACGTTTAAAAGGAATGAGGTGGGCAACTGTGATAGTCACACTGAGGGAGGCACACAATGTGTAACAAGTTGATGTCTCTACAGCAAATCGTGGGGAATTGTGGATCCGTGACTGTCTAGCAGCCTTGGCACCTGAGAACTTGGAGGAGGACGCCGTTTACAAGACCCACGTAGAGAAGGACTTCATTGCTTTCTGCTCCTCGACCCCACGTATGTGTCTTTCAGTTGCAGACAGGGGTTTGTGGGTCTGAGGGCACCTCAGAAGGATTCTGGAAAATCAAGATAGGCTCTATGCAGCAATGATCTGAGATAAATTTTGAGGGCCGTCAATACATTTTACATTTTACCTTTTCTGTTTTGTGGAGATGGAGATTCTGGTTTTTTCCACTTTTTAAAATCGTATTTTCATTATGTGTTGCACTTTACAGTCAAACGTATACCAAACATTAAAACAACCTAATACGAGGAACCCCCTTCACCATACACTATTTAAAAACAAATGACAGATTCAACTTTCTATTAAATCCATTTAACATTTTGAGTAGAGTCCGGGGTCCCGGGACTGGCTGCCCTTTCTCAAATTATAAACTCTAAGCCCTTTTATCCATATTTCCCATCTGATGCCATTTAGAGTTGTGCCATTGCATGCCCCAGCAGGGATGTGAATGTCCTTTTAAAAGAAATAGAAAAGAAACTATGAGGCTTAGTAGGCCTAAAAATAGGTGAACAGTCTTGACCTCTAGGTAATCATCTTAAGAAGCCCTATATTTGAGTGTTCCTAATTTGCAAATTTTTAAGTTTTCTTTTAATCACTTTATGGAGATATGTGACATACAAAAAGCTGTACATATGTATAATGTATATAATTGAATGTGTTTTAGGTAAGTCTATACCCGTGAAACCATTGCCACAATCTATGCCATAAACATATCCTTCCCCTCCAAAAGTTTCCTTTGGATCTGTTTACCTATTTTGTTTATTATATTGTGAAAGACCACATGGCATATAATCTAAACAACCACCTGTGTGAACATGGGAAAAGTCTTTAATCCTTCTGACCTGCTATTCTTTCCTCTCTAAAATGAGTTAATTCCAGTTACTTGTCAAGCCTCTTTTCAAAGCCAAGCAAATGAACATAAGGCACATAGTAGAAAGTCAGTCCCCAAAATACAATTCAATCACTATGCAATCTCCAGCAATGCCAATGAGCCCCCCCCCCCTTTAGTTTAACCTCTGCCAGCTCTTCATGTTCTCTCTGTGGAAGATGAGTTAATGTAAGGTTATAAGTGTTTCCCCTAAATATTTCAAGATAATTCCCAAGCTACGTTAAAGACAAAAAATCAAAAATGTAAACAAAAAAATAGTGAAGGCCACAGCCCAAGGCTTACCACTCCCTATCTTCATAGATAATGTGTCCTGGAGAGACATCACAAAGGGATCTCTCTTCATTACACAACTCATCACATGCTTCCAAAGACACTCTTGGTGCTGTCATGTAGAGGAAGTATTTCGGAAGGTAAGCTTCTCTTTCCTTTCCTAATCATTTATTTGCTCAGGAAGACTTTACTATTATTTGTGTTTCAAGTGACTATGACAGACTTTGTCAGGCAAACAAAAGGAAAATGGCACCTGGTTTCTGTCCTCCGGGTGTTTAAAATCTGACTTAGAAGAAAGAAGATGTTAATACATCACAGGATGAGATAAAAAGAGAACAAAATAATATAAAATGCAAGTTTGTATGTTATTGGCTATAAGTTCTTACCATTCAAAGAATGGAAAGTATTTTGAATTAATTTTCATTGCTTAACTTATTAAATAAATATGTATTGGGTGTTCTACCTGGTAATGAGTTCTTTCCTAGAGATGCAGGGGTGAATGAGACACAGGTGACATCAGGTTACCTAGGACTTACATTCTTGTGAGAGAGATGGATACTAAAGATGTAGGCCAACAAACAAATGTTTCATTATAGATTCTGATAGGATCCATAAAGAAAAAGACCTAGGACATGTAAAAGAGAATGTAGGAGAAAATATTGTTTGAATGGAGCAGTCCAGAAGGGAAGACCTGATACTCCTTCCCCAACTCAGGGCATTCCTTATTCCCTGCTCCTTCCCAGCTTACTTTCCTCCATAGCTCTCACCACCACCCATTCAATATATATTTCATTTGTTTGGTTTTTACTTGTATTTACTCATTTGAATGCAAGCTTCATGAAAGTAGGACTTTGCTCAACACTTCAACTTAATATCCGTTGAATAAATAAACACATTCATGAATGAATAGGTGCTCCTCCCTTTTTTAGGGAGAAAAGCATTGGTATTAAGAACATGGGAGGATGTGGTTATTTTTAAATTCGAAACCATAGAGGACAGGAGCACTCCTGTAGAAAAGAGGGATATATCTTTAGTCAGTTGTAGATTGCATCATAACATGCGTCAGTGTTTCTGTGAATAGAAACTTAGGAAGTTAAGTCCCGTTGGATGAATAGGATTTAAACTTTGCATTTTCAAGGGCATTTCCTAGGAAAAGACTAGAAATAATGGATCTAGAGCAAATACAATCACATTGATCAGTCCGTGGCCAAAGACTTCAGAGGTCAGCTTGGTGGTGGGGATGTAAAAGTTGTTCACTATTCAGGCTTAAGGACAAAATCCTGGAATTTGAACCTTATTGAATTGAGGAGTTAGCCTTGGTGGAGATTGAAGGTAGAAGATCTTTGGGATCCAGTTCTCATGAACAGACCCCAAGGGATAACTGATCGTCAGAGCTATAGATCAGAAACAGAAAATAGGAGAAATGGAATTTTAAAGGTCTTGGGTTAGGCATGAGGTGTTTATTTTGAGATAAAGAGCATATTCTGAACTGGGGTGTCACTTCTAAGAGGTAGGGTAGCAATGGAGGGAGCCGGAACATCCATGGGCTTGGTCCCATCAACCTTAAGAGCCCTCTTCATTCCCATAATTTTCTGGCTTATGGCGCAAAATGTTTTCTGAGAGTGCATATGAGGAAGGTCTCATCTAGAGCCTCTTTTTGATTTTAGGTGCAACAGTCATTTGAAAAACCAAGTATTAAAACCCAAATGCCCACCACTGAACGACAATCCATGACAAGATATTTCTACCTCTTTCCTGGCAACTGAAAACAGTAAGTTTCAAGAGTCATTGTCGGCAAGTCAAATAAATGGGAGAGTAATATTGGTGGCGAGGTCTAATGACCAATGACAGCTGAACACTTGGGTGGTCAAATTAGTATTCCTTGTTGACATAGTTTGGTGATTAGTTGCTATTTTTTACTCTACTTATATGCATCTGGATCCCCCTCCACCTCCACAATCAATCAATCAACCAGTAAATCAAGGAGGTAAGCCAAACCAAGACAGGAAGTATTAAACAAGGAAGGACATGGTAGCAATTATTAAAATGGAAATGTACTCATGCTTCCACTATTACTTATATTCATCTCTCTTGCTCTCTCTCTCTCATACACACACACACACACACACACACACACACACACATTGAGCTACCAAATACTGCCTCAGATCCTGAAAAACTAGAAAACAGAAGATTTGACAGTAGAGAAAGTATGACTTTGGTCCCCGGATGCATGTATCACATTATTGACATTGAGCTACCATTGCCAGATAGTATAAATTATATCCTGGTAATGTTTGTGTTGATGAATACTCTGTTTCCCTGACTGTTCTCACACTACAGATCGCAGAACACTCAGAATCTGCTCTGAGATCCTCAATTACTGCCAAGAAACTTTTTCAAGCACCCATGTTAACATTTAAATTTTTGGGGGGTGAAATATCTTAGAAGAGGTACATTGAGTTTAGACCCAACAATTACTTCACTCACTCATAACAACTTTATATAACACTATAGTATGAGCATATTATTAATCTTTCTCCCAGAAACATAACTAAAATTATATTTTATAGTAAAGTTTACCTCAATACTCTAAATATTTGCCACACCATCTCCTACCCCTGGTTTCTGACACCCAGGTTGCATAATCCCATAGATACTTCAGCAGAACAGATTTGAATACCTCATTAGTCTGATAGAAGCACATTTGGGGATTGACTTATTCATTTGACTAATATTTCTCAAGCACTTACTATGCTCCAGGTTCTGTTCTAGATTCTTGGAATATACCAGTGAACAAAATTAACGGTGCCCTGACTCTCGGAAAGCTCATACTCTAGTGAGTGGAGACAAACTCTAAATACACAAACAAGTAAATATATTTCAGAGAGGTATAGAGCTAAGATGAAAAGTAAAGGAGACTAAAGAGACATAAAAAGATAGATGTTGTTCTGCTATAGCTAGATGATTAAGGAAAAGCTTCTTTGAATTGATAATGATGAAATCAGAGCAAAGAATGGAGAGTGAGGGAGGGAATCCTGTGGGTCTATGAAGGAAAAGTTCCCCAGCACAGAGAATAGCAAGTACAAATGCTTAGAGGCAGATATGTGCTTAACATGTTTAAAGAATAACAAGATGACAGTGGACTGGAAGGGAACGAGAGTGGGAAATGGCTGAGACAAATTCAGAAAAATGGTGAGAAGCTTGATTGAATGGGCTTTGGTGACCATGTTGTAAATGTTTTGAACTTTTTATCCTGAATGAGATAGGAAACCCCTTAAATGCTTTTGAATGGAGAAATGACATAATCTAACTTTGATTTTGCAGAGATCACTCTCAGCACTTTTTAGTGAACAGACTACAAGGGTCACAGACAGAATCCAAGGGAAGTGGCAAAATCAAATGGAAGAAGAATCATGACAAGGGGTGTATTGAAAGCTTCTAGGGATCACTGTTTTGATATTGTGTTCTTTTTCTTTTCTTCAGGAAACACAGGCAGCCCAAGCCTTCTTGATTAGCTTTAAGAAGCATCTTGTCCAGTCCAGCGCATGTAGTTAACCTTTTGCTATTCAACAAAAGTGGAAACAAATGAACTATGTCTTTTGGATCCTCTAATAGAGAATAGAATATCAATTAAAATGGTGGGTGAATGGAAAAGAAGTGGAAGAAGCTACCAGATTTTCTAGCTTTATGACTCATAGAATATCTGCACTTCACTGAGTGAAGAGAACTGGCTATGACTTGCCGTCAACAATAGGGTGAGAGGAGATGTTACCTATCTGGAGATGAGGACTGTAAATCGGTCAGCTACTCATTTGTACACTCATCAAACCATGAGTCTTGAATGATCCAGAAGAAGTTTTCTAATTTATTACTTAAGTAATTTCATAGGTTGAGCTCATTTTGTCCTTCAGTAAACTATTATGATTTTAGCAAATTATTCCTGTATACCTCTCTTGCTTGCTACTACAAGCTAATTAATTTTCTTGTCAATTATTTTCTTTGTAGACCTTTGCACATTCTACAATATGGGAAAATTTTATGCTTTAGCAAGAGCTTGGCAATTGTCTAAAATAAATTGGGCTTTGGTTTAAGATGATGTAACCTCAGTGCATTTGTGTATTATGGAAATACATATATATAATTAGTTAGACAGTGAAAAGAATGGGGAGTGTCAGCAATGGATTATAAAATGTCCAAATTTCTGGAAGGGTGAATGTTGGTAGAGGAATTTTGGCATCATGGCCATCGGAGCTACTATGAAAGGAGATGTACCACTTCTGCTATGTACACGGAGAATGCTGAATAAATATTTCAGTATATAACTTATCTGGGTTAAGAAAATACGGGTATGCTCTAAGTGTCAATTATAACCATAATAGTTAATATTTATATAGATTAATTTTATGTCAGGATTATTGTAAAGATTTTGATTATTGTAAGAGATTTTATATATAAGTAACTAACTTAATCCTCACAACAGCTCTGTAAAGTGCTTATTATCAACATCCCGTTTTTACAGATAGTGAAAAAAAAAGAACATAGAGCTTAAAAGACTTGCCTAAAGTCACACAGTTAGTTAGTGGCCTCACCAGAACTTGAATGCAAATTGATTTGCTCTGGAATCTGAGTTACTAACCACTATCCTGCATTACCTCTCCAAAGCATGGAGAGACTGAAATTGTAAGGGTTAACTGAATGTTGAATTGTAAAGATTAATTAACACTACAAAGATTCATGATGTTTATATTTCTGGACTTTGTCTATGTGGAAACATGAGACACGTCACAAAGATCCAAAGGGATAGAGGAAAACCACTTAATTTGAGAAAATCTATAGCTTTCTTATGCACAAATATTAAAATATTACATTCAAATAAAATACAAGTCAAAAATATTTCTATTTAATTTAGGACTAGACTTCCTTCCAAGACAATAAAACCAAAAGTAAAAAAGTTTGCAACACAAGAAACAAAATCTTAACTATTCCTGGAAAATATTATGTATTCATCGACAAATCTCTTCAAATTAATAATAAATTCCCCACATTTGCAAGAATTCAGATCAATATATGAAATTTAATAATATTCCTGTATTCAAAAGGTGCTCAGTCAGGAAGTGTTTGCTTTTTCTAAGCCTCTCTTTGCAACAACAACAAATGTCATAGGATCCTTAAAGATAACTCTAAACCAATAGTTGCAAAATATACATGAAAAGAATATTTTAAAAAAAGATTGAGTGACATGAAAGAAGATTTAACTAGCATGAGGGATATACCACCATCATTGATGAGAAGACAAATAAATGTAAATGCTTCAATTTTCCACCCAAATTAATCTATAAACTCAATAAAATTCCAAATAAAACCTAATAGGATATTTTCTTGAACTTGATAGGTTGTTTATACTCTTTGTTTAGAATGTAAAGTAGTGAGACTAGCCAAGAAACAATTTTTTAAAAAAGTGGAGGGAGATTGCCTAAAGACAAATCATGACATAATATAAAAGTCTATCAGTTGGCACATGGGTAGACAAATAGACACATAGAAAAAAATACAAAGTCTAGAAATGAACAATATAGAATATGGCACATTTCAGAGGTAAAAAGTAAAAAATGATTGAAGAAATTATTTTGTAGATGAACACACACACGCATACACACTTTTCCTACCTCAAACCATACACAAAATAACATGCCAGATGGGGTACAGACCTAAATGTGAAAAACAAAATTTTTAAGTTATTAGGAGGAGAAAAATACAGGGAAAAATCTTTATGAGATCCAGGTAAGGGGAAATTTCCAACAAGATTCAGAAAGCACTCTGCATAAAGAAAAGATTAATAAATTTAATATAACAAAATTTAAGAACACTGTATACAATGTTAGCCTTTGATTCGGGTGATACTATCATAGGTAGATGCGTATGTCTAAACTCATCAAAATGCATACATTAAATAAGTGCAATGTTTTGTATATAAATCATATCTTAATAAAACTAAAATAAAAGCAAAAATGAATACATAGACAGTGGGGGGAAAAAGAAGATGGGCTGCAGAAACTAAAGGGAAGGACTTTTTAAAATGCATAGAATCAATGAAAAATCCATTCATTCAGTCAACGTACAAATAATGAATATTGACTATATGTCAGGCATTAGGCAACAAGCAGAAAACAAAGCAAAGTCCTTGTCCTCATGAAGCTTGTAGTCTAATAGGGAAGAGAGAGATAATAAACAGAAGCAAAATAAGTACATAATTTACTAGCAGAAGAGACTTGAAGAAAAAGAAGGAGCGAGCATGAGATATGTGAAGGAAAAGCATTCCAGACAGAGGGAAAGCAAGTAGGAATATCCTGAGATAGGAACATGGTTGGTGTGTTTGAGGAGTAGCAAGGAGGTTAATAAGGCTAGAATTTAAGGGCACAGGGGACTGAGGGAAGACTGGACATGGGATCAGAGACATGACCAAGGTCCAGATCATATAAGATATCATTGCTATAAAAGACCATCCACTTTTACTCTAAGATCGAAGGCTATGAGAGAATTTTGAGCAGAAGAATGAATTACATTATTAGAGCCACAATTTATCAAGATAACCCCGGCTACTGGGTTCAGATGAGAATGAGAATGATGGGGCCAAGATAGACACAGAAAGAGGACTTAGAAAGCTATTGCAAAAATTCAGATTTGATGGTGGTCTAGATCTACCATCAAATTTATCCAACAGAATTGGATAAAGTTGTGAGAAGGAAAGAGAAGGAAGTCTTCTACTGTGAATAACTGAAAGGTTAAAATTTACTTGAATAACTGGAAGAATAAAATGGGAAACACTCTCAGAGGTGGTAGGTTTGGGGGGATTGAGATGTCTAATAGGCATTCAAATAGATGCCCGGTTGACATTGGCTATATCAGTATGGCATTCACGGGACAGGCATGGATTAGAAGTTAAAATTTTGAGTTGTCTTCCTATGTACAAACAATATTGAAAACAAAGTTACTAGATGAGGCTGCTAGATAAGTGAAGACAGTAGATCAGAGCCCTTGAGATATGAATTAACTGACAAAGTTTACTAGAAGCAGCTGCCAGTCAAGCAACAGGAGAATCAAGATAGAATTGTGATTTGCATTGAAAATGAATGAGGGTTTTTGGGAAGAGGTGCAAATGTCATTGTGAAATGCTTCCAATAGGTCAAAAAATGATTGAGGATTAAACATTTAATTTGTCAGTGTGGAAGTTACTGGCTACATTAATGAGAGTCGTTTTGATAGAAGGATAGACATAAAAGAGTGATTGGAGCTGGTTCAAGAGAGAATAAAGGATGAATAGAGACAGTAAGGATAGATGCTTTTGAGGAGTTGTGGGGAAGTAAAATCAAGAGAGATTATTATTTTTTTTTAAAGGGTCATTACAATGTGTTTTTATAGTTATAGTATATGATAGTATAGTTATAGTATATGATATATAGTAATGATATGATTAAGTGAGAAAAATAATGATGCAGGAGAGCAATGGGGTTATTGTTGAACAATGTCCTTACAAGGGTGAGAGGAAGTTGAATGAAAAAAGTGATGTCTTAACTTTAGAATTACAGGAAAGAAAGCTAAGTATATGAGACCAGGTAATGATAAGTTGGTATATTTTTAGGCTGGAAATATTCTTCTTTGAACAGAAAATTCTTAAGTAGATCAAACCCAAGGAGAAGAAAATGTAGGCCCAACACATCATTTGGCCAGATTACAATATATATATAGCCAATAACAATATAAAAGCTTTTCATTCTTTTTTCAACATTTATTCTATGGACAAAGCCACAGAAGACTTGGCTGTGGATACAGAAGTGAATGAAAATCTTAATAACTTTGAAAATGTGAAATAAAAATATAAGTTAAAATGATGGTCTAGGGGGCCGGCCCAGTGGCCGAGTGGTTGGGTTCACATGCTCCACTTCCGTGGCCCAGAGGTTTCACCGGTTTGGATCCTGGGTGTGGGCAGAGCATCACTCATCAGGCCATGCAGAGGCAGCATCCCACATAGCACAACCAGAGGCACTTAGAACCAGAATATACAACTATGTACTAGGGGCGCTTTGGAGAGAAAAAGAAGAAGGGGGTAAAAAAAAAAGAAGATTGGCAAGAGACGTTAGCTCAGGTGCCAATTTAAAAAAAGAAGAGTGATGGTCTAATTGGAGGTGAGAAAAGAAGGAGAAAATTGTATGAGGCTATCATCAACTTACATAGAGGAGAATTAAGCTACTGACCAACACTGGCGGAAGAAGAAATGAAGGTTAACTGTTATTTAATGGTTAAAAATTAATCAAGAAAGGAATTGAAAATTGTGATGTCATCAAACATTAGGTAGAATAGGATAGAAGTGAGGCAGTGTAAGTGAACTACATCTCATTTTCATATGAGACAGTCAATGACATAGTTTATATTTATATATCAGAAAACAGAGCAATAAAATAGACATGTTACTGAGTGTTCTAAAGATTACCACCAGAAAATAAACACAGGTAATTTAGGGACCTTATAGGTAGGATGTGGGATTGAAGTTGGGGAGAGTTGTACTGGAGAATATGGTTTTTATTATATGCTTTTCTATGCTACTAGGTTAGTTGCCTTATGTATGCAATAATTTGACAAACCATTTTAAAATTATACTCATTAGCATTTTTAGTACTATACAGTCATCAAAAAATGAGATAGTTCTTAATATGTCGACTTTTATAAATGTTTGACATATACTGTCAAATTATAAAAAAGCAAATTATTGGGGCCGGCCTGGAGGCATAGTGGTCAAGTTTACACACAGTGGTTAAGTTTGTGTGCTCTACTTCGGTGGTCCAGGGTTTGCAGGTTTGGATCCCGACATAGACCTAGCATCTATCGTCAAGCCACACTGTGGTGTCCGCATAAAATAGAGGAAGATTGGCATAGATGTTAACTCAGAGACAATCTTCTTGAAGCAAAAAGAGAGCGATTGGGAACAGATGTTAGCTCAGGGCCAGTCTTCCTCACATACACCAACACACACACAAAGCAAATTATTGATAATATGTGAAAAAAGTTATAGGTAAATATGTGTTTGTCAGTTATCTGTTGCTGAGTAACAAACCATCCCAAAACTCAGTGGCTTGAAGCAATAAGCATTTACTATTGCTCATAAGTCAACCAGTCAACTGGGCATCTTCTTGTATCTGGGATTATCCATGTGTCTGAGAACATCCACACATAGAGTAGGCGTCTCTACTGACATTGCTGGGATCTCATATATTTGGAAAGCATCTGGCTTTGGAAAGCTTGAAGGTAGTGTAGGATGACCTTGGATGAGACAGCTAGGCTCTCCTCCGTATGATGTTTCTTGTCCTCTAGCAATCTAGCCCAGGCTTATACACATGGAGGTTCAGATATTCAAGAGAAAGAAGTGCATGATGCTTCCAAAGACCTGGGCTCAGAACTGCACAATGTCACTCTACAGCATCATGGGGACCAAAATCAAGTCATAAGGCCAGTTACTAGTCAGGGCAAAGGACATGGATACAAGAGGACAATGGTTGGGGCCATCAATAAAATCAACATTGTATTAAGTGTTTTTTAGAAGCATAGGAAAAAATTCACGAAGACGCAAGCTAAACACATAATTGTGTTTACTTTTTAGTGTATTAAAGAAGCTGGGTGATCTTACTCCAATTTATACAATTTTCTATTGTTTAATTTTAGTGGCAAACATCTATCTATTATTTTAAAAAGTTTTTAAGTAAAAGAGCCTTGTGCATTCTACAAAAAAAATAGATACACATGAATCTCATGGATAAACAATACCTAAAATTGACATATAAGCAGATCAGGAAAGAGAGAAGAAAAGAGATTACTTCTCTGGGTTTTTAGAACAGTGATAAGAGTATCACTGTGTCACAGGTCTCAATTTCTCACTTCTCTCCAGCCTCCCAAATTCACACTTCACTTCCAGGTTGAGCAGGCATCAGTCAAGTGAGGCCTCACTGCCATTTAGTGGCTAAGCAGTGGTACAGGGACAAATAAGGGTCAATTTGACTTATTAACAGTGTTAAAAATAGACTGGAAAACAGAACATCGAAACTTTTTGTTGTGTGTGTGTATTACATTCTGGTGACTTTGTTATAGCAAAGAGAAAAGACAAGTGTTGCTTCCTGCTTTCCAAAGCAAAGAAACTACACACCACAGAGGAGTAGTCAAATTCTAAGCTGGCAAAGAGCAAAAGAATTTGAGAAGCTGCAGTTTCCCATCTAGTTAGTATCAATATACAGGTCCAGTGAGAGCAAGGAGAGAAAGCTGCTTTCATTTTCACTGTTTTTCTGCCCTGGGAGCCTGAGCAGTAGCAATGGCTGGTGAGTGGCTGTGGGTTTTCCTGGGTTTCCTGTTTATGACTATGTTTGGGGGGAGTTACAGCTCAGGAGGAGGGGCTGGGGGACAGGGGAAGGAGCTACTAAGGGGGACACTCAGTAGACACGATGATTTTACTCTGGGTATGTAGAGGATGGGAGCTTGGGGCACAGAAATGAGTATGCTAACAGACAGAGTATTTTAGTGAATATGTTATAGCTTTTTGGACAAAAGGAAAATGTAAAAGATCTGGATTTATGTTCTTCAACGCCTTCCTGTGATTTTAGGCTTTTTTGTGGATTCATACTGACCCAGAATTCTCACCCATTTTCTAAGTGTTCTTTTGTCAGGGTGAGAGGGCATGCAGCTGAAGAGAGGAACTTGCATTTCCTCCATATTTCTGCTCTCTGTATGACGTCTTATTGATAGCAGCCAACAAACCAGCTACAGTTTGTCCTCTCAATCTGCATACAGAGCCACCCTGTCAGCCCTGCCTATGGAAACCAAAATATCTTCTTTTACAGGTGTAAGACATTTCAGTTGTAATGCTGTACATACTGAATATAATGGGCTTTTAAATTAGGTATTAATAAAAGTGACAGGAAGTGAAGGGATCATGCGTTATGCAAACACTGAACGGAGTCAGCTATCACTAAGCTCCTTGGTGAAGTTGCTTCACTTCTCTGAACCTCAGTTTCTCCATCTGTCAACAAGCAGAGAATTGAACAAGATAGGTGTTACTCTAAAGTGTTGTCTTCAGACCAGTAGCTTTGGCATCTCCTGAGAAATTGTTAGAAATGAAATTTCATAAGCTCCACCCTAATCTGTCAAATCAAAATCCCTGGCAATGGGGTGCAGGAAGCTCTGCTTCTCAAGCTTTTCAGGAGATTCTGTTGCATGTTAAAATTTGAGAACCATTGGCCTAGAATCAGATATCTATAGTCCTGACCATATAAAAAATCCCATCATTCTCGCAGGCAGGGGGCCAGAGAAAGAAGATCCGGTCAACCTGATGAAGTCCATTGCCAGGAACATGTTTGAAGGCTTTCTTGATGACTTGGAAAATAATGTGTTAAGTGGGGATGATTTAAAAAAGTTAGGGAAAAGAGTGAACCTCATCGTGAATGGGACTGAAAACCTAGTTGAAGATCTCAGTGAGAAAACACAAGTGGCAGGCAAAATATTTTTGAAACATCTCTTGAAGCCAAAGAAACAGATGAATTTAAGTGAGTATCTCCAGCCATAAGGCTAGTAACTGTTCTTTATCTGCTATCCTTATGTAGTTTCTGTCTTCTTATTTCTGTTTGCAAGTGGAGAATAAATGATCCACATTTCTAGTAACTTCTTTGTCCATCTATTGTTTTTAATACTGAAAAATGCCTTTACCTACCCTGGTGCCTGTTCCAACATCCCCAATCACTTTACACTGCTGCACATTTTCTTTTTTCTTTAGCAGTTGTCACCTTCAGTCATTCCATAACATTTAAGTGTTCATTATATTATATCTCCCCCTGCTAAAATGTAAGCTCCGTGAGGCATGGATCTTTGAATATACCTCAAACTCATGGAAATAACACCTGACTAGGTGCTGGGTAAATATTTATTAGATGAATAAATGGTGCTGGAAATGTATTAAATTCAATGATAGTCTTTAGCTAATCCATGTTACTCTAGCCATACACTATGGACTCTAGAGCCATTCCTAGATATAGAATGTTCAAGAGAAAAAGCCCACCTTCTTCTGTTTAGCTGTGACTTAGCCAAAGGAATGAATCTCTTGGAACCTAGATTTCTCCTTGTTAAAGGAGGACATGGACATAGGGAATTTGAATGCTGGTGAAACATAAATGCTTCTTTTTCTCTAGAGCACAGGTTGGCACATTTTTGCTTTGAAGGGCTAGATAGTAAATATTTTAACGTTTTTGGACCATATGGTCTCTGTCACAACAACTAGAATCTGTTGTTGTAGCATGAAATCAGCAACAAATAATAAGTACAAAATGAGTGTGGATTTGTTCCAATAAAACTTTATTTACAAAAACAAGTGTCAGGCTAAGTTTGGCCTACGGGCCATAGTTTTCTGACTTCTACTCTAGAGTGAAACATATGCATGAATACATTCCCAATTATTGGAACATCTCTTTGGGCTTATTTTTTTGCTGAATGACTGTCTAACTTTGTACAGAGATGTACTTTTCTTCCTTAGAGTGAAAAATGCTATTGCCTTGATCAAAGAATTTGATTATTCCTTGAATTATATAAACGTGAAGATACTGAACTTTTTTTTGTTTCAATGAAATCCTGCCTTCTCCTTCACTTGGCAGAAAGCTACAGTCCTCTAAAACAAACCTGGAGCTTAGAGAATTAGCTAAATCTTCAGGTTTCATAGGGTAGCCCCAGGTGAACATAGTCATTTCCTTGTCAGTGAAAGGGAAAGAGTTTGAAGTGTGTAGGTTCTAGAAACTTAGTTCTTCTAACAAATCTTTTTTTTCATATTATTTCAGAATCTCTTGCTGATTATGAGGATGATGAATCTGAGGACACTGAGTCACCTTTTTCTTCAACAGGTAACTGCCTCCAAATCTCACCTCATAGGTGAAAACTCTTAGACCTCTAGTGCTGTCAGAAGGTGTTCTGGTAAAGACATAGTAAACCTGTGTTCTCAGTCAATTTTCGTCTTTGGAAGTAACATTCAGAGTAGAACACTGATCCTTAACTTTTTATTCACTCCATCTCAGAATCTGAAGATGAAAGTGAAGAAAGTAGCGATGAGGAAAAAGCTGAATCAGCCCAGGGATTGGCTATGTCTCCAACAGGTAACTGTCACCAAACCCAGTGACTCATGGGAAACTTTCTGCATCACTGGGGGTTAGGCAGCTGACAGGGGCCCTACATTATAGTGGAAAGACAACTGAATTGAAGTTTAGGAAATCAGGGTTATTTCTCCCTTCTGCTCTTAACAAAGTCTCTCAAAACTAAAGTTAGCACTTACAGCCCTGATTTTTAATTCTCTTAAGAATCTGCATGTGAAGGTGAAGATGATGAAACTGAGGAAAATGCAGGATTGTCCCAGGCATCCGTTCCACCTATGACAGGTAATATTATGGACACTGAATGACATTATTTGAGATAAGGAAGATAAAAAAACGGGCCCTATGGTGTAGTGGAAAGAGAACTGGAGTGAAACCCAAGAAATCTATACATTGAGTTCATCACTGCTACTGACTAACCATGTTCTCTGATATAAATATCCCAACTTTCCTGAGACTTATATTTTTCAGTGGGATTAATAACATCTTTAAAAGAATTCATAAATATCAAAGATATAAGCCACTACTAACTGCACAAAACAGCCTAAGGATGTGGTTAAGAAAAGCACACAAAAAAAACAACCAGTATGAGCCACACATACTATGTAGTCACCAAAGAAAGTGATGAATTATTGGGCCACATTAAAGAATCATAGCATCTAGAAATGGGGTATTGATAGTGTTGCCTTCCAAGTACCACATTTTCAGAGGTTCTGGATAAACTTACAAGGGAATAAAACTTTGTAACTTTATTCATTGTTACATCCATTGAAATACTATATGTATTGATATATTAATTGAAAAGCTACTGTATGCTATTCTAATTACTGTGTTGATAGCAGCAAGCAAGATAAATAAAGATCTTGCTTTCATGGAGTTTACAGTACAATGAAGGTAGATATATAATAAACATATAAAAAATAGTATAATTTCAGTAAATATACAAGAGAAAAGAAGATTAGGCCATAGAAAGAGATGTTGTTGTTAGGGTTGAGGTCGGCACATGAGCCAGGGTCAACAGTTATGAGAACGCTTTTGAGGTGCTATTTCAGCATATATCTGAACAATAGGGAGGGAGTTGTGCCAAACTAAGGCAAAAGCATTCCGTGGAAAGAGGCAGAAAGAGCAAGGAGTTGTGTCTGGAATGGCCTTTAGAAGTTTTTAAGCAGAAGAGTGAGAGACTAGCATAGAATCAGAAAGGCTAATTGAAAGTTGTTTAAATGTTTCCATTAAGAGATAATAGCTTTTAGACTGGGGTTGTAGTAATAGAGATGATGACAAGTGGTTAAATTAGGAATCTATTTTGGAGGTAGAGTCAATAGAAACTACAGATGGATTGGGCTAACGAAAGAGACAAAGGAAGCAAGAATGATTCTAGGTTTGGGGCTTGGCAACTGGATGAAGGGTACCAATTGCTGAGAGAGAGAAAACTTGTGGTTGAGAGAAAACTCAGGAGAAACAGATTTGTAGGAGTGGACAAGTATCAGGAGTCTTTCTTTGCACGTGTTTAGTTTAAAATGTGTTACACCCAAGGGTGGATGTTGAATAAATAGTTCACAGAGGAATTAGGGGTGGGAATAAATACTGAGATCCCTCAGCATATAGATAGTATTCAAGAGGATGGGACTGTAAGAGGCCACCTGGGGAGAGATATTGATAGAGAATAACAGAGAGTCCAATATAGAAAAACCCAACTTTTGGAGGTATGGCAGAAGAGGAAGAGCCAGCAATGAAGACAGACAGATTCAGAAAGAAAGGCCGGAAAATGCAGCATCACAGAAGCCTAGAGAACATTTTTCAAGAAAAATGTGTTCAACCATGTTAAATGCTAAGACAGCAACAGTCAGCAGTAACCTTGATAACAACTATTCATTTAGGTGATGAAGATAATATCCAGTTTATATTGCATACAAGAAAAAAAATTCAAGTTGAAAACGTGAAAAGAGATAATGTCTCTAAGGAATCATGCTGAGAAGCGGAGCAGAGAAACAGGACAATAATCGGTGGTGAAACAGGATAAAGGGAAGGTGTTTTTAAAAGAAAAATTGATATTAAGACATGCTACTAGGCTACACAGCGGAGAGAGATGGAGAAATTGACGACATAGAAGACAGGGCTGAATAAATGCCAGAGTAAAGTCCTTGTGTGTGAGAAGGAATGGAACTCAGAGCATAAGTAGAACTCAGAGCATTAGAAGGAACAGACGACTTGTTGCCCTAAGGGAAAACAGAGAACCAGGGGACACTTGGTAGCCATTTTCAAATATTTGAAGATAACTATTTATTTACAAGCAGATATAAACTTTTAATCAGTGCCAGATATCATTCTAGATAGAGGCAACACAAAGATTAAAGACATCTCCCCTTTCCTAATTAAGCTTACGATACAGTAAACACAATTAAGATAAAATACAATAATTGTTTACATGGGGTATTTACATAAAATAATAGAAACATAAGGAAAGATGTATTGAAATCATGAAAGAATTCATAGGCTTTAATAGGGACAGAAATTAGATGTCTTTCTCTATGATCCCAATGTGGGAAATAAATAGCAATGCTTCTAAGGTTCATACTTTATGATACTCAGAACTGTTCAAAAATGCTTTAGAATTTTTTAAGTTCCCTGTTAGTGGAGATATTTCAGAGAGTGGTAATAATAAAGCAGGGATATTGTAAGTGGAGTTCATGTTTCTGAATAACTACATGACTAGGCTAGATGAACATTAGGCTTCCTTCCAAATCTTAGATACTGTGTTCATGTGAATCTAATGTAATGTAGTCTGAAAGATTAGTCAATGTCATGACCACTAAAAAAACAGAAATGTATGATGGGGTCAGTAAGAAGCAGAAAGAAAAAGAGAGAGTAGTCAATATTTTTGTTTCATCTTAAATATAAAATGATTTTCTTATTATATTAAGCTTTTTGGTGGGATGGGAGTAAA
This sequence comes from Equus asinus, assembly GCF_041296235.1. Classification (NCBI taxonomy): domain Eukaryota; kingdom Metazoa; phylum Chordata; class Mammalia; order Perissodactyla; family Equidae; genus Equus; species Equus asinus. The sequence goes on from NC_091809.1 coordinate 57,791,999, forward strand.
CATTTCAGAAGAATCAGGGCCCAACTAAAAGATGTGCATGATTGCAAGGCAGAGGATATTACTGCTTAATAAGTCATTTTTTCTCTTTTAGATCCTCAGGAAACCCAAGTTTCCCAACCTAAAGACAAGTTGAAGCCTTGTTCTCATGATCATTTCCGTAAACTGAAGACAACAAAGGCAGAAGAGGTGATATGCTTTGGAACAGGGAGCCATAAGATTGTGCACTCAAACAAGATACTGGGGACTCACTGGGAATTGTAGTTCTTGATATAAATGCCTTAAGATCAGGCCAAAAGACATAGCATGTTATCTAATCATGTTATTAATTAAGTGGCCTTACGTTAGATTTCCTGTCTCTTCCATCCCATCATGGAACACACTAAACTCCTATCCAACACCCAACCAAAGCCAAGTTCCTAGAGTGTACACTCAGGTCTAGCACATGTTTTCAGTCTGTGGTCCTGTCTCTTTCCTGAGGAGGACATACTTCCATTCCCAAGCTCTCCAGCCATCCACTCCATAATTGCAAGGACCCGTTTTGTATGGATGTTGGAGGCAAAAGGGAGGAGGCCTGGGACAACTCATTCTGTGTCTGTTATCGCAGATGTATCCAGTGATGGAGAAGAAAGGCCGAACACGCCTGGCCCTCATCATCTGCAATAAAAAATTTGACTATCTTTCTGATCGAAATGGTTCTGAAGTTGACCTTGTGGGGATGCAAGACCTGCTTGGAAACCTTGGATACTCAGTGGTTGTAGAAGAGAATCTCACAGCTCTGGTAATGGCCCAGGAGAGTGGGACAGGCTTCCTTCTCTCCTAAACAATTTTGAGCTTCTTCCTTAGCAGCTGTAAGAAACAAAATGCATGTTACAGGAATTATATTTGCTCCAGAATAGGACCCCTCCTATTTCAATTTCAGCCTCCTCCAGTGCACAGTCTCGTAGCAAAGATTTAGAGCAGCTCTGTATGCACCATTTCACTAACCAAGTTGGGTCTTTTTAAAGTTCTCAGTCTGGGAGGCCTCTGTTATCTTGATAGTCTGGGTGAGACACAAGCTCTTGAAATTGCCTGATATCTACAGAATGAGCTCATGAGACTTTTATAATTTCAACATAATGTGTCTAAATTTAAAGCCACGTATGTAGTAAAATAAAAACTTTGCACACATATATGTATACCTGAAGAAAAAGTTGTGATTCTGGCTCTGCCAAAAATATCCTGAGTGACATTAGACAAACCATTTTAAACTTAACTTTCTGCTGTTCCTCGATGAAGGAATTTGTTAAGTGTTTCTAGTTTTTGTCAATAGAAAGCTCTCTCTCCTTGTCCCCATCTCTGTCTCTGGTCTTTCTCTTTTTAATCAAAACTTACGGAGACTCCAACATGTAAAACAGATAACTGCGAAGCCTTCCTATTGGAGACTTGACATCTCACTTGCCCCTCATTCTACTCTATCTCCCAGCATCTTCCAAAGTCTAAGGTTCTATTGAAAACCATTGGGCTAACGGGCATATAAAAACCCTACTAACTTTAATATTCTATACCTCTAATTTTCTGGTTTTGTGTCAGAACAGAATTTCTCTTACAATTCCAATCAATCCAAGTCACCTGATTCCTTAGTGTCGGCTCCTTTTTGTGAACTCCATCTATTTGATTACAAACTATTTGGAGAGTTCCTCGGCAGTAATTCTAGAGTCTCTTTCAGGAAATGGAAACAGCGCTAAGGAACTTTGCTGCCCGCCAAGAGCACCGATCCTCAGACAGCACATTCCTGGTGTTTATGTCACACGGCGACCTGGATGGTATCTGTGGGACAAAGCACAATGAAGAAGAGCCAGATATTCTTCACGATGATACCATCTTCCAAATTTTCAACAATCGTAACTGCTGGAGTCTGAGAGACAAACCCAAGATCATCATCATCCAAGCCTGCCGAGGCAGTGAGTCTGAGCTGGGGGAACCCAGGGAGTGGCGTGCAATTTTTTCTATTAGCTTGGTGTCTAGCCTTCATTTTCCCAGGGATGGGTCAGAGAAACAACATTTTAGTACTACTCTTTGGTCCAGTCCGGGAAGAATTATATTGTCTGTACCATTTTTAAAGAAATGAAAAGTCACCTAGAATAATGAGGAATGTCTTGATCACTAGGGACTAGGTTGTCAACATGGCTATTCTAAACTTAAGTGGACTCTATGCAGTTCCCAATCAGTGAGGTACTTTTTCTAGTTGTGAGATGCTTGACTTTTGATAAACATCATGTTGAAATGTACTGAAGCAAAAGTATAACGTTAAAAGAGATTGTGTGTGTGTGTGTGTGTGTGCCTGAATATATTATCTTTCATAAGACAGGCATGTCTCTCCTAGGAGGTGATGGGAGTGTTTGGGTGACTGACACGGGAGTAGCCTCTGCCTATAGTTCTGACCAGCCCTTCCAGGGTTACATCTGGAATGATGCTGTTACAAAGACCCACGTAGAGAAAGACTTCATTGCCTTCAAATCTTCAACTCCACGTAAGTGTGTTCAGGCACAACAATTTCTAAATCTCCTGTTGGTTTCTAACTCATGGGTTTGGCTACGATCATATCTTATAACTAATATAATATCATTTCTTCTCTAACTAATGAGATATTTTAGGTGAAGAAGAGATTTAAAATAATGAGATTTTCATAACTAGAAAGCTATAAGTCTTGATTTTGGAGAAACTTTCAAAGTAAACAGGAGTTGGTGAGGATCCAGAGTTAAAATAGCCTATAAATAAATGAAGAGATTTTTGTTTTATTTTGTTTTTTAATATAGCAATGGCACAGAAATTTATCATCTTCTCATAGTTTGGTATCTCCGATAATCTACTAACAATTAAACGTGCCAACCAGTAAAACAGTAGTACTTGCTCCCCACATCCTAGAACCTCTTGGTCTGTTATTTGAATGTAATCTTAGGAAATTAATTAACATTTAAATGTCTGCCTTCAGGATAATGCAGCCAGTGATGGAAAATCCTGTGGCTGGAAAGCCATAGTAGAAGGTAGAAATAGAAGATATTCTTGATTGTTTATGGTCAAATCTGCAGAAAATTTATTTAACACTCATCCACGGTATTGCTTTATCAATGATGTAGATAACAAGGGCAATTTTAATAACCTAGTTTACACAAGTCACAGTTCTAAGGGCTCTAGCGTAGTAATCACAAACTTTCATGTGCTTAGAAATCGCCTGAGATTCTCATTAAAATGTAGATTTCTGATTCAGTAGGTCTGGGGCAGAGCCTGAGATTCCACCTTTCTAAAAAGCTCCATGGTGATGCCATTGCTGTTGGTCTCTGATCACACATGAGTAGCAAGGAACTAGAGGACCTTCTGTGTTTAGCCTGGGGAAATAGGAAAAAGGCCATGCAGGCAACACCCGCTCCACAACTGGAATAGTTCTACATCTCTTTGTTTTATATATTGGAGAGTTAATAAGGTTTGATTTGAAAGAAGAGGTCTACAATTTTAGCTATTAAAGAAAGTTAAAAAGGCATATACGGCCTGATACATACGCTAAGAGATTATTTAATTTAGTGGAGAAAATAGAGCCTAATATGTGAAATTCTTGCACTCATTTTTTATACACATAACTGTGCTAGGTGCAGGGCATATGATACACAGCTATGGCAGACATGAGTACTGAACCCTTACAGAGTGTCTAGTCAGGCTGGAGAGGCAGAAATTAATCGGGGGGAAAATATATGCACAATATAACAGAAATAATGATTATCACTTGTGATAAGTTATTTAAAGAAAAATTTGTGCTCACATTTTGAAAATGAAGAAGTTAACCACATCAAGGGTAAGGGAGGAACATTCCAGATAGAAAAATTAGTGTACAGAGAGGACCTGAGAAAGAAAGGAGCTTACAGAAGAGGGCCAGGGTGGCTGAGCACAGAGCCAGAGGAGAGTACCAAAAGGGAGGTTGTAGAGGTAGGCAGAGCCACACAACTTGAGGCCTCATATGTTTGGGAAGGATTTGGTCTTTTATAATAATATACTTTATTACTGACATTGCTTTATACTAACAGTACTAGGTAATTTTGGTGAAATTTAAGTAGTGAACTGATAAGATTTTCATTTTTAAATGATCACTCTGGGGGTTATGTGGGGAATGGATTGCAGTACAGCAAGAGTAGATATTAGGGAGATAGATTAAAATGCTACTTCAGTATTATAAGCCATAGGTGATCATCTTTGGATAAGTTAAGTTGTTGGATCCAAGAAATAATGAGCCTACAAAATTAATATGACCTGTTGGTTTAGTGGATATGGCAGGTGAACAAGAAGAGATGATAGAGGTGATTGAAGTGTACAAGTGGATGACTGTGATGCATTCATTGAAATGAGAATCCTGCAAAAAAGTTTGAGATGCCTTTGGCATATTTTGAGATCAAATGAAGGGTAGGGAGTTACACAGCTGTATATTTCAGAGGAGAGATCTGCATTAGAATTTTTGGAGATGCTTGCCTAAGGATGATATTTAATATTTTCAAAATTGATGGAATTATCTGGGAAAGAGAATAGAGTGAGAGGAGATCCTCAAGCTGAGGCTGGAAGAACTCTAGAGTACAAGATCAAGGATAGAAATATTAGTCAACAAATTAGACTCAGAGGATATGATCAGAGACCAGGAAAGAAAAATAGGAGAACGCATTTGTTGCCAGTTACCAAGAAATAATCTTTGGGAGTTACCAACAGTTTCTGATGTGAATGAGAAATCAGGTAAAGGTGAGGCCTGATGAATGGCCAGGATATTTAATGTCTTGGAGGTCTTGGATGACCTTGGGGAGAACCATTTGGTAAAGTTAGTATGGGATGGAGAAGCCACACAGGAGTGAACAGCCTGGGAGGAAATGAGGATAATGAGTAGAAACAAATCTGAGAAATTTAACTATAAAAAGGAAGGAGAAATAGGAAGGTAACTGCAGATAAGCGACAATTAGACGAATATTAGCTTTTCTATGGTAAGAGAGATTTGATCACATTGAATGGTAAAGAGAAGTAGTAATTCAAAATATGTTCACACAATAAAACACTTAAGTGCAAAAAATTATAATAAGAAACAGTATGAATGAAGAGAAGGCCCAGAATTAAAGAATATCAAGAGCTGGATTCTTTTCTTTTTCTATTATGTGGTAAATGCTAAAAGGACTCATGTTCATTTCCACTACTTGTAATCCTAGGGGCCATAACTTTGGCCCAGCCTACTAAGAAAGTCAAAGGAATTTATGATTGAGGGTCCATGAGGGTCTTCTCTGGGCCTGCTATTGAAATTTGAGGTCCCAGCTTTACCCATATTTAGACTCCCTCTCTCCTATAAAGCACCCAAATTAAACTTTGTCCAAAAGCTATGGCTCCTGGAATCTTCTACACTTATACAAAGGCCACATGTTCCAATATTTTAATACCTTTTATTTGCAGATAATATTTCCTGGAGAACTGACAAAACTGGCTCAATCTTCATTTCCAAACTTATCTACAACTTCAGAAAATATTCTTGTTGTCACCATTTGGAGGAGATTTTTCGAAAGGTAGGGATCTTCTTGTCTTTTCAATTTTATGTTCCGGAAAACTTTGTAGAATCATTTGCAAAACTTTTTTCAGGAATCTGGAGCCCTTAAGTCATCTTGATGCTCCCTCCTGTACTCCACATTTATACTCCACATTTATTTAAAGAGGAAGTTTTTTGAAGTACTACATAGAACCAGCGTGAGTTTCTCCGATTCCGATAGTGTTGCTCATTCAGGGAACGCTTTTGAGGGCACTATTTCATCCATGTATGCACTATATCCAAGGAAAAGCTAAACATTTCTTCTGTTTATACTGCCTGGCCATGGCCTTAAGACACACTATAAATTTTCTCACTCCTGAGAGAAGTCCAGATTTCCCTTTTAGAAAATTTCTAAAAGCTTTCTTTATTACTTTAGGTTCAACGTTCATTTGAGATCCCAAGTGTAGTGATCCAGATGCCCACGATTGAAAGAGTATCCATGACGCGATATTTTTACCTCTTCCCTGGGAATTAAAACTCATACAAAACATCTCAGGTAAATGTATCCAAGAAATGGATTTGGGTGCGTCCAGCTCAGCGTCTATACATAATATTCAGTCTCTATTCTATTTAGAATAGAGAGCAATGATAGAGTTCCACTGCCCAGTAGTCACTGAGGCTCATCTTATCTTCCATTTCTTAATGGCCCTTGGTGAAACCTTGGTTTTGTGTGACTTTGGCCATAATATAACGATTGCATAAGAAATGATAAGTTCAATGATGGCCAGCTAGAAAAGCTCGCAGTCCTCATTTCTCTCGAGGACTTAGTGAGTGGAAAATATTTAGTTTTGCTAAATGCACAAAGCAAAATAATGGGACCTGATGTACAGCTGTGTTTGGCTTCTTCCCCAAAAGCCGTTTTGCTGAGTCACATCCCTTCTCTGTAATGAGGTCTGACTGTACCACAGTGCCACAGTGTCACCTGACTACTCCTGGGTCTGTGCTGAGGCAATAAAGCCCTAGTAAAGGTCTTCCCATTTGATGATGACAGGTCCATGCCCTTTTATGAGAGTATATCTCACAGTAGAGATTAGTTCGATTTATATCTTACCTCCAATAACCAAATTACTCATATTCTCCTCTCTCTACTTTTTTCCAGGAAAATGGAGGCCTTATGACCTCTATGAATCCACTATTTTAAAAGTGAAATTTTTGATCAAAAATATTTTTATACCAAACTTCCCAACTGCCTACCTCTACAAATACCAGGCTAAAGTTACTCTCATACTGTTGCTGAGTTAATGCTTAATAAATTCTTTTAAAATTATGCTTGTTTTCTCATTTTATCATTAAGGTAAATTTAGGGAAGGAGGAAATTTTCTCCTACCCTTCTAGGTTCTTCTGGCTGGTCTAAGAATTAAATTGACATGAGACCAAATAAGAGGAGAAAATCAAACAAAGTTTAATAACATGTATACATGGGATAAACCCAGGAAAATTGAATAACTTGCCAAAATTGTTGAAGCTACCATCTTAAATACCATCTTCAGCTAAAGAGGATGTGGGGGATAGTGGTTTGGGACTTCAAAGGGGAGGAGGGCAATTCACATAGAGATGTAAAAGCAAATGTTTGGTAAGCAAATATTTCCCATGCTTGCAGAGACAGTGGGACATGGAGAGGACTTTGATCAAAGGGGCCTTGCTGGGTCCCTCCCTGTCTACCACTCCTACTTCATATACTATAGCTATCTAGGGTGATGGTGATAGTTCTTTCCTGGAACAGACTTCTATCGTAAATTCTTTTAGGCCATTAGGGGGAAAGTCAAAGTTTCTTCCTGAGTCTTTTGTTCCTAAAAATAATCAAGCAAAAGAGACAAAAATTTTGGGCTAGCAAATTCCACTCCCTTACATAAATCATGCTCATTGCAAAACAAATTTTAAATATAGGAAAACAAAAAAACTGTTAATGAAGAGTAATACTTCTTAACCTTTTTGTAAATAATTGTAATAAACTCAACTTATTTTTATGAAGTTCATTAATTTTGTATAATCAATTTTGTATCTGTTTTATTATTTTTTCATAACCATCACTAATAGTAATAAAAGATGCCCCATATATGATTTTTGATTTTATAATATTCATCAGATGTATATACGACATATTATTCAAACTTCTACCTTACTTTTCAATATTTATTTCCTACATGCTGTGTGATGATGAAGATGTTTATGTTTTTACTTTTGTTTCAGTTTATTTTCTTAGAATGTATTCCTAAAAGTGGAATTTCTAGATGCAAGTATAAATACTTTTACACTTTCTATTGTCAAACTTTTATGCCAAATTGTATGTATACAAGAAATCTAAGATAATGACTGACAGAGAAGTGAAGATAAATGTCTATTTTTAATACTGTTGCTAATAAATGAAAACCAGTTATTCTCCTTAGCACATTTTTTGTTTTTATTAATTGTTTTATCTTTATTAGCTAGACTTTTACATAAATTATTAATTTATATTATTTTTCTGTTTTGTTTCAAGTTTTGTATTTTTATTATCTTATGTAAACGCTTTCTGTGTAATGACATATTAGTTCATGGTCATTTGCCTGGCATTTTTTAGTTAGTTGTTTGATAGTAAATCTTGTGTTTGATATCATGCGACACACAGAACATTCAAATTTTCAGCAAGGAAATCCTTTTACATTTCTTTCTGTGTTTGCTTCTGTTTTTTAAGCTTAAATATTGTAATACTCCATCTATAATTTCTTATAATTATTTTATGACTTTTTTATTCTTCTCTAAATTATATTTAAGTTATTAGCTATGAACTATGCAATATTATTACTGATATATTTTCAATGAATTACCAACTGTGAAAGATAAACTATTTGAATCATGCTTCATTTTCTTACTAATTTTAACATTGTCTTTAATATTAATTTAGAATACACTCTGGCCTATTTTTTTTGAAGGATATAAAATAAAAATACTAGGCTTTTATATCTACGTTAGGGGATCTTTTACTGCAAGAGATTGAAATCCACTCAAACTACCTTCAGAAAAAAATGAAAAACAAAATAATGTTCTTGATATAAGTATACAGTAGGTAATCTGATATCCTTCTGGTAGAAAACAAAAAATAACCAGATCTGGGGAAATCTGGTCTAGAAAATAGAAAATCAGGAAATCATTCTCTCTGATTAGCATTCCAATATAGATGAGGACTTCTTTTAAATCCTGCATTTATAAAATGCTAATTGTAGCTTTTTAAATAAATCAGTTGACTGCTCTGATGCCAGTTTCCAGTATGAAGTGGATACACTAATGTTTGACTCATTTTGAGCAGGTGTGATGTTATGTGCATGTAGTTCCTCCCTTTTGCACTCCCTGTCACATAGTGGGCAATTGTTTATGGTAGAAGTCACTGTTAAATGTACTGATTTATCTTTCATGGCTATGCCACATCACACTGCTAATTACTGTTGGTTTATCATCTTCACTAGTTCTCCCTCGTTCACATTTCCCTTGGTTACCCTTGTATTGTACAGGCTTCCAGGAGAATTTTAGAATGATGTTCTGAGTCTTCTGACAATTAAAAAGGGGCTCTAATGGTATTTAAATATGAATACGTGATTACCTAGGACCATATTTTATGTAATCATTAAACCACATATTCTTCTTTTATCTTTAAGCAAAGGTTTATATTATTTTTATACAACCTCCTCAAATTTGGGAATAAGGGTATTCCTAGACAGATTGCATTTTCTTACTGTTTTGAATTAGAACTTTTTCCTCCATTGCTTCCAAGTGATTATTGCTGTGGGTAAGAAAAGAAAAGGACAGGCATTATTGATTCTTAAATATATATAAACTTAATTCAGCAGCTCAGCTGAAAATTCACTGACCTAGAGAATTTTTCACTTAGTTTTTCTTTTGAAAATTCTACATATAAAATTTCATCATCTACAAATCATAGATTTGTCTCCTCCTTGCCAATATTCACAGGTTTTATTTCATATTCATGAAGTTTTATATTTATCATATACGTCTAGATAAAATAGACAATTAAAATTGTGATAGTGGGTGTTCTTTATTATTATTCTAATGGAAATGCTTTCACCATTCCATCATAAAATATAATATTTCCTGTTGACTTAAGCTAGATTTTTTGATAATATAATGTATATTTATGTTGATATTTTTCACATGGTTTATCTCCCTCTCAGGCGTGAATGATATTTTGGGCCCTTATGTAGAAAAGAGGAAATAGAAAGAATGATTTTTCTTTTTGAACTTCATATATGATTATATTAATAGGTTTTCTTATATAAAGCAATGACTATATTATTCGAATGAAATCTTTTCTTTGTCATAGAGGACAATTCATTTACTCTCCACTTGAAATAATACTACTAATATTTGATTTAGAACTCCCATGTTTATATTTAAATATAAGATTCTCACTTATTTAGGTTCATTCCTAGCTTGGCCATAGGATTTTTTTAATAGTGTTTTTTCAATGAACTATGAGTCGTATGTTTTATGAACTCTAGAATAGAGGCATGCCTCAAAGACATTGTAGGTTTGGTTCCAGACTACCACAATAAAGTGAATATCAGAATAAAGTGAATCACATGAATGTCTTGGTTTCCCAGTACATATAAAAGTTTTGTTTTCATTATACCGTAGCCATTAAGTATGCAATAGCAATATATCTAAAAAACAGTGTACATACCTTATTAAAAAATATTTTATTGCTAAAAATTTCTAACCGTCATCTGAGCCTTCAGCGACTTCTAATCTTTTTGCTGGTGGTGGGTCTTGTCTCGATGTTGATGGCTGCTGATTGCTCAGGGTGGTGGTTGCTGAAGATTGGGGTGGCTGTGGCAATTTCTTAAAATAAGACAACAATGAAGTTTGCCACATCTGTTGACTCTTCCTTTCACGAACGATTTCTCTGCAGCATGTGATGCTGTGTGATAGCATTTTGCCGACGGTAGAACTTCTCTCAAAACTGGAGTCAGTCCTCTCAATCCCTGCCACTGCTTTACCAACTAAATGTATGTCGTATTCAAAATCCTTTTCATTTCAACAATCTTCACAACATTCTTCACCAGGAGTAGAGTCCATCTCAAAAGACCACTTTCTTTCTCATCCATAAGAAGCAGCTCCTCATTCATTAAAGTTTTATCATAAAATTGGAGCAATTCAGTCACATCTTCAGCCTCCATTTTTAGTTCTAGTTCTCTTGCTATTTCTACCACATCTGCAGTTACTTTCTCCACTGAAGTCTTGAACCCCTCAAAGTCATCCACGAGGATTGGAATCAACTTCTTCCAAACGCCTGTTCATGTTGGTATTTTGACAATTCCCATGGATCATGAACATTCTTAATGGCACCTAGAATGACGAATCCTCTCCAGAACCTTGTAGATACATTTATTCCTATCCAAAACGGCCAGAAGACATTTGGTCCATGCCCAAAGGTCCTTGACATTTGGTTCTGTCTAAAATGTCTGTGAGCTTATTTGGTTGATGCCAAATGGTTTTGGACAGGACCAAATATCAAGGACCTTTCGGCATGGACCAAATGTTTTCTGGTCATTTTGGATAGGACCAAATGTCCACTAATCTTCCAGAAGTTTTTCAATTTAGTTTGCCCAGATCCATTAACGGAATCACTATCTATGGCAGCTATAGCCTTGTGAAACTTATTTCTTAAATAATAAGACTGTAATGTCAAAATTATTCCTTGATCCATGGACTGCAGAATGGATGTTGTGTTAGCAGAAATGAAAACAACATTAATCTTGTTGTACATCTTCATCAGAGCTCTTGGTTTACCAGGTTCATTGTCACCGAGCAGTAATATTTTGAAAGAAATCTTTTCCTGAGCAGTAGGTGTCAACAGTGGGGTTAAAATATTTGGTAAACCCTGTTGTAAATAAATGTGCTATCATTCAAGCTTTATTGTTCCATTTATAGAGCACAGGCAGAGTACATTGGCATAATTCTTAAGGGCCCTAGAATTTTCAGAATGGTAAGTGGGCATTGACTTCAACTTAAAGTCACCAGCTGCAACAGCCAGTAACAAGAGAGTCAGCTGTCATTTGAAGCTGTGAAGCCAGGCAATGATTTCTCTTCTCTAGCTATGAAAGTCCTAGATGGCATCTTCTTCCAACATAAGGCTGTTTCATCTACATTGAAAATCTGTTTAGTTTGGCCACCTTCACTTATTATCTTAGCTGGATCTTCTGGACAACTTGCTGAAGTTTCTACATCAGCACCTGCTGCGTTAGCTTGCACCTTTATGTTATGGAGATGGCTTCTTTCCTTAAATCTCTGCTAGATTCAAACTTTTCTTCTGCAGCTTCCTCATCTTTCTCATAGAATTATCTGTGAAGTGCAGTAAAATGAGATATGCCTGTAGCTGAAAATGTTTTATTCCTGAGTTCACTTATAAGTTCATCTAAAAACACATATAAAGGCAGTCTGAATTCATTCCTTTTAAAAATTATAACAATTTTGTAAAATTTTAAAAAAACTACCAACATAGATCTGTATGTGTGTATCATTATTTTAGCATTAAATCTGTAGATGAAGGCCAATTCATACAAGCACTAAAAAAAGCTTTATTTTGTGTTAATTTCTTGAACATCAAGATTATATAAAAACACCTCAGTCGATTTGAAAGTTATAAAGAGGTAAGTGAAAATCACCTGTGTTCCACAAGATGATTTCTGTTCTTTCATCTTGCTGTCTTTCTCCCACTCTCTTCACATACACAAACTCACGGATAATTTAGAAACATATTGTACAATCTACTCTACCGCTTGTATTTTTATTTTTTTAAAAAATAACTGTCTAGGATTAAAGTTAGTAACAGAGATGTGAAGCCTCAGTAATATAAACAGCATACGCTTAGAAATGTGGGGGAAGGCAAGCCAGGACTCACGAGGGGGGGTCTCTTTGTCATCCTCACCCAGGCTGTCCTTTCTATCAGTCCTTATTATATTTCAAAGGCCACTTCTTGGTTCAAGGTCACTGCTGGAGCTACAAAGTTCACTATCATTAAAAGCACAGCACTCCAGTCAGTAAGAAAGAGGAAGAGATGAAAAGCCCTGCTTCGTTTCTGAAGAAGCACATGTCCTGCTTGCTTTCTGAGAACTGTTTTTCCTGTAAGTCGTTAACCACAACTTAGTCACAAAACAACTCACAGCTGCAACGGGAGCTGAGAAATGCTGGGTTTATTGTGTGTTGACACATACCTGGCTAAAAAATTAGAATTTCTATTAGGAAAGGGGGACAAAAACATATTGGGCCTCAACTGGCTGTCTCCACCACACATAGTTTCCATATTTAGAGGCTCTCTAATATTCTATTTAATATGTATTAGAACGTATTTTAGGAATTTAGGTAGTTTCTAAATTTATTATACTAAGCAATCTTATAATAAAAATTTCCTTGTAAATATATCTTCAAATTTCTCTCCGATAATATTATTAAAATAAACTCTCAGAACTAAAATGATAGGATCAAACACATAAAAAATTAAATTTTCTGTGTCGGATATTAATCAAAAAATTGTCCAAATGTGCACTCTCCATGAGCTGAATGTGATATGGCCCTTTTTCCTATACTGTCACCAACACGATGCATAATCAATTTTCTTAATTTTTAAGGCCCAAAACAAAATTAATTTTTATTTCTTTGCTTTATAAATTGATTAAGCATCCTTTCCTATACTTATTGGTCACTGTACACAAGTTCAATGTTAGCTGGTGTCTCGTCTTGCCTACCAGTTCTACCCAGGGTTGCCTTAAACTCATAGTGATGAGGATTTTAGGCTAGTTAATTTTAAAATTGCAGAGGAGAAGCAGACTCTGAGGACTGGAATTTGCTTGCTCTTTGATGAGAGATGTTTGCATTTGTGAAGGAAGGGGGGATGGCTTTATCTCTGGAAACTCTTAATGGGGAAGGCAAGAACTTAAGTTGTTTACTGTCTGGCAACCTCATGTAACTGACCCCCCACCCCCCCCAAATCCTCCTTTGTCTTTGGCTGAGGATAATATTTAAGTGGTGACTTCTGCCATTTACTCAATCTGGTTTGATTCTTATCTAAAAGTTGTGGGACCATTTTAACTGTTTTTGTCTTGTAAAGAGATAACACATACCTATGCCTTAAATTTAGCCTTACTCTCCACCCATGTTTGCAGCAGAAGTGGCAGCAGCAACATGCTGGCAGCAGCTCTGCCTGCCCATGGGTCCTCTTCCCATGCCAGTGGCGGCAGCAGCAGCTCCCCATGCCAGCAGCATCTCTGACTGCCCGTGGGTCCTGTCCCCATGCTATTCCATACTATTCTCTAAGTAAAAGAGCACTACTGCCAGATCTTAAGAGTCCAAGCAATCTTTCTTTCGACTCCTCCGCTCACAGACCCCGCATCAGTAGCAACTGGCTCTTGGGCTTCCTCTCTGGCTTCAAGCCCTGCCAGGGCTCTTCCTCTTACCTGACAAGCATGTTCTCACTTCAGAATTTGCTAACCTCTCTGCCTGAAACAATCTCCTCTCTCATCCCCATGTCTACATGATTTGCTACTGCGATTCTTTGAATCACCACTAAATCAAGACCTTATCAGTGAGGCTTTCCCTCACCACTCGAAATAAAGCAGCATGCTCTCTCCTGCCTTAGATACAACATACATCCTTATCCTGATCCATTTTTTCCACAGTTTTGATTACCTTATGACACATGTAATTATTTGTATGTCCATCTCTCCGCATGAAAATATAAGTTCCATGGGGGCAATGACTTTGTTTTGTTTGGTATGGTATGCGAAGAGCTTAGAGGAGTGCCTAGCACAGAGCAGACACTCGATTTTGGACTTGACAAACGAATCTATCTGGGAAACATTATGTCGTGGAGCTATAGAGATAAAATATGTAATATATTTTGCAAATGTCTTTGTAATACAAACTTTTTTTTCTGCAATATAAATGGTAGGTTTTGTTTTAGTTGGGAATTTGTTTTCCTATTTTACTGAACCTGTTCCATTTTTTGTAGATTCTTCTTTGGGAGCATCTATTGTTTATGTGTTAGAAATTCAAAATGCATACTTGCCTTCACAACCAAATATCTTTCATTCCATAAACAGTATCTGTATGATTGTCCCCTGCCCAATTCAATGGTAACCCTTGGCAATATAACAATGAGAAAGATAGACATGTGTGCTACTTATAAAGAGCTTATTTAACATAGATATCTGAAACACATTGCTTTCATCTGAATGTTTGTGTTCCCTCTGAATTCATATGTTGAAATCCTAATGGCCAATGTGATAAGATTAGAAGGTGAGGTCTTTGGGAAATGCTTGGGTCATGGGAGTGGAGAACTCATGAATGGGATCAGCGCCTTATAAAAGAGGATCCAGGGAGATCCCAAGCCCATTCACCCATGAGTATACAAGGAGAAGTCTGTGACCCAGAAGAGGGATTTCCTTCACTCGACCCTGCTGGCACCATGATCTCAGACTTCCAAAATCCAGAACTGTGAGCATTAAATTCCATCTGTTTATGAGCCACCAAGTGTGTGGAATTTGTTAAAACAGCCTATAAATACATATATAAATGCTCATAATATCCATTCATTGAGTCTCTCTTCCAAGATCATATCTTCCATTTTATGATATTTATTTATTTTCTTTATTTTTGGGGTTACATCATTATATTTCAATTTCTGTGTAGATTACATCATGTTTACCAGCCAAAGACTAATTATCATCCATCAAAACACACATGTGCCCAATCACCCCTTTCACTCTCCTGCCTCACCCCTTCCCCTCTGGTAACCACCAAACTAATCTCTGTATCTATGTTTGCTTGTTGTTGTTTTTATCTTCCATTAATGAATGAGATCATATGGTAATTGACCTCCTCCCTCTGACTTATTTCACTTAACATAATATCCTCAAGCACCGTCTATGTTGTCACAAATGGCAAGATTTCATCTTTTTTATAGCTGAGTAGTATTCCATTGTGTATATATGACAATCTTCTTTATCCATTCATCCCTTGATGGGCACCTAGGTTGTTGCCAAATATTGGCTATTGTGAATAATGCTGCAATGAACATAGAGGTGCTTACATCTTTATGTATTTGTGTTTTCATATTCTTTGGATAAATACCTAGCAATGGAATAGCTGGGTCATATAGTAGATCTATTAATTTTTTGAGGAATTCCCCAAACTATTTTCCATAGAGGCTGCACCAGTTTACATTCCCACAAGCAGTATTTGAGCGTTCCCTTTTCTCCACATCCTCTCCAACATTTGCTATTTCTTGTCTTGTTAATTATAGCCATTTTGAAGGGTGTGAGGTGATATCTGATTTCAGGTTTGATTTGCATTTCCTTAATAATTAATGATGTTGAACATCTTTTCATGTGTTTGTTGGCCATCTGTATATCTTCTTTGGACAAATGTCTCTTCAGATCTCTTGTCCATTTTTTAATTGGGTTGTTTGTTTTGTTGTTGAGCTGTATGAGTTCTTTATATATTTTGGATATTAACCCCTTATCAGATATATGGTTTGAAAATATATTCTCTAAATTGTTAGGTTGTCTTCTCATTTTGTTGATAATTTCCTTTGCTGAGCAGAAGCTTTTTAGTTTGATGTAGTCCAATTTGTTTATTTTTTCTTTTGTTTCCCTTGCCAGTCAGACATGGTACTTGAAAATACACTGCTAAGACTGATGCCAAAAAGCATACTACCTACGTTTTCTGCTAGATGTTTTATGGTTTCAGATCTTACATTCAAGGCTTTAATCCATTTTGAGTTAATTTTTGTGTATAGTGTAAGATGATCTATTTTTATTCTTTTGCACGTGGCTGTCCAGTTTTGTCAATACCATTTATTGAAGATATTTTCCTTTCTCCATTGTAGGTTCTTGGCTCCTTTATCGAAAATTAGCTGTCCACAGATGTGTGGGTTTATTTTTTGGCTCTCGAATCAGTTCCATTGATCCGTGTGTCTATGTTTGTGCCAGTAACATGCTGTTTTGGTTACTATGACTGTGTAGCATATTTTGAAATTAGAGACCGTGATACTCCCAGCTTTATTCTTTTTTCTCAGGATTCCTTTGGCTATTCGGGGTCGTTTTTGGTCCAGAAAAATTTTAAGATTCCTTATTCTATTTCTGCGAAAAATGTTGTTGGAACAGTCATAGGGATTGCATTGAATCTGTAGATTGCTTTAGGAAGAATGGACATTCTAACTATGTTAATTCTTCCAATGCAAGAGCATGGAACCTCTTTCCATTTCTCTGTGTCTTCTATTTCTTTCAACAATGTTTTATAGTTTCCAGCGTAATGGTTTTTCACCTCTTTGGTTAAATGTATTCCTAGGTAGCTTACATTTTTTGATGCAGTTGTAAATGGGATTGTATTCTTTATTTCTCTTTCTGCTACTTCATTATTACTGTATAAAGATGCAGCTCTTTTTTTTTTTTTTTTTGAGGAAGATTAGCCCTGAGCTAACATCCATGTCCATCTTTCTCTACTTTATATGTGGGACACCTGCCACAGCATGGCTTGGCAAGTCGTGCATAGGTCCGCACCCGGGATGTGAACCAGTGAACCTAAGGCCACTGAAGAGGAAAGTGCGAACTTAATCACTGCGCTACTGGGCCAGCCCCTAAAATGCAACTCATTTTTGTATCTTGATTTTGCTTCCTGAAACTTTACTGTATTAATTTATTATTTCTAATAGGTTTTTTGGTGGATTCTTTAGGGTTTTCTATATATATAAAAAGTAATGTCATCTGCAATAGTGACAGTTTTACTTCTTCCTTTCCAATTTGGAGCCCTTTTATTTCTTTTTCTTGCCTGATTGCTCTGGCTAGGGTTTCCAATATTATGTTAAATAAGGTTAGTGAAAGTGGGCATCCTTGTCTAGTTCCTGTTCTTAAAAGAATAGATTTCAGTTTTTCTCTATTGAATATGTTATTGGTTGTGGGTTTATTACCTATAGACTTCATTATGTTGAGGTACTTTCCTTCAATACTCATTTTATTCAGAGTTTTTATCATAACTGGATGCTGTATCTTGTCAAATGCTTTCTCTGCATCTATTGAGATGATCATGTGATTTTTATTCTTCATTTTGTTTATGTGGTATACCACGTTGATTGATTTGCAGATGTGGAAGAATCCCTGTATCCCTGGAATATATCCCACTTGATCATGGCATATGATCTCTTTAACATAGTGTTGTATTCAGTTTGCTAGTATTTTGTTGAGGACTTTCACATCAATGTTTATCATCAGTGATATTAGCCTATAATTTTCTTTTTTGTGTGTTGTACTTTTCTGGTTTTCGTATCAAGGTAACGTTGGCTTCATAGAATGAGATAGGAAGCTTCCCCTCCTCTTCAATTTTTTGGAAGAGTTTGAGAAGGAGAGTTGTTAAGTCATCTTAGAATGTTTTGTTAGAAGAGGAACTGTTTTGTCCTGGACTTTTACTTTTGGGGAGGTTTTTGATTACTGTTTCAATCTCCTTACTGGTTCAAATTCTCCATTTCTTCTTGATTTAGTTTTGAAAGGTTGTATGATTCTAAGAATTTATCCATTTCTTCTGGATTATCAAATTTGTTGGTATATAGCTTTTCGCTGTATTCTTTTATTCTCTCTTGTATTTCTGAGGTGTCCATTGTAACTTCTCTTTCATTTCTGATTGTACTTATTTGAGCCTTCTCTCTTTTTTTTTCTTGGTGAGTCTAGCTAACAGTTTCTCAATTTTGTTTATCTTTTCAAAGAACCAGCTCTTAGTCTCTTTGATTGTATCTATTGCTTTTTACTCTCTATTTCATTTATTTCTGTCCTGATTTTTTTGTTTCCTTCCTTCTACTGATTTTGGGCTTTGTTTGTTCTTCTTTTGCTAGTTCCTTTAGGTGCACCATTAAATTATTTATTTGAGATTTTTCTTGTTTGCTGAGGTAGGCCAGTATTGCTATACACTTCTGTCTTAGTATCACTTTTGGTGTGTCCAGAACTTTTGGCATGCCATATTTTCATTTCCTTTTATTTCCAGGTACTTTTTGATTTCTCCTTTGATTTATTTGTTGAACCAATTTTTGTTCAGTAACATTTTGCTTAATCTCCAAATATTTGTGGCTTTTCCAGCTTTCTGCTTGTAGTTGATTTCTAGTTTCATGCCATTATCATCAGAAAAGTTGCTTGGTATTATTTCAATCTTCTTAATTTATTGAGACTTGTTTTGTGGCCTAATATTTGATCTATCCGGGAGAATGCTCTTTGTGCATTCAAAAAGAATATGTATTCTGAGGTTTTTGGATGGAATGTTCTGTATATATTGACTAAGTCCATCTGGTCTAATGTGCTGTTTGAGGCCAATGTTTCCTTATCGATCTTCGGTTTGAATGATCTATTCATTGTTGTAAGTGGAATGTTAAAGTCCCCTGCTATTTTTGTGTTACTATTTTTCCTTTTATGTCTGTTAATAGCTACTTTATATATTTAGGTGCTCCTATGTATGGTGCATAAATATTTACAAGTCTTATATCTTCTTGTTGGATTGTTCCCTTTATCAGTATGTAGTCCCCTTCTTTGTGTCTTGTTACAGTTTTTATTTTAAAGTCTGTTTTATCCGATATTATTTCTCCCCCAGCTTTCTTTTCATTGCCATTTGCATGGGATATCTTTTTCCACACATTCACTTTCAGTTTGTGAGTGTCTTTAGGTCTGAAGTGTGTCTCTTCTATGCAGCATATATGTGGGTCTTATTTTTTTGTCTAATTAGTCACTGCGTGTCTTTTCCCTGGAGTATTTCGTCCATTGACATTTAAAGTCGCTATTAATAAGTATGTACTTATTGCCCTTTTGTTACTTTTTATGAGTATTTTAGTTGTTCTTCTCTGTTCCTTTCCTCTTCTTTTGCTCTCTTCTCTTGTGGTTTGATGCTTTGTTTTTTTCATTTTTTTCTTGTAATGAAGATTCATGCTGAGCTAACAACCATTGCCAATCCTCCTGTTTTTTGGTTAAGGAAGATTTGCCCTGAGCTAACATTTGTGCCAATCTTCCTCTCCTTTGTATGTGGGATACCTCCACAGCATGACTGATGAGTGGAATATTTCTGCACCTGGGATCCCAACCTGTGAACCCTCAGCCACCCAAGTGAAGTAAGCAGAACTTTAAACACTCAGCCATGGGGCCAGCCCCTTTGATGGCTTTCTTTAGTATAGGTTTAGATTCCTTTCTCTTAATTTTTTTTTTGTGTATTTATTATAGTCTTCTGGTTTGCAATTACCATGAGGTTCATATATAATAACCTATGTAAATAGCAATCTACATTAAACTGATGGTCTGTTAAGTTTGACTTCTTGCTAAAAGCTCTACTCTTTTACTCCCCTCCCCCAACATTTTGTGTTTTTTATATCATATTTAATCTCTTTTTTGTGCATGTGTATCAGTTAAGCTCTTATCGTGGAAATAGATAACTTTAGTACTTTTTTCTTTTGACCTTCGTATTATCTTCAAAGGTGAGTGACCTGCTATCTTACTGTATATTTGCATTTACATTGATTTTTATTTTTTTTTAATAATTTTCTTATCCTATTTGTGGCTTTTTCTTTTCCACTTAAATAAGTCCCTTTAATATTTCTTGTAAGGCTGGTTTATTCATGATAAACATCTCTAGTTACTGCTTGTCTGGAAAACTCTTTATTGTTCTTTTCATTCTGAATGATAACTTTGACATGTAGAGTATTCTTAGCAATAGATTTTTTTCCTTTCAGCACTTTAAATATATCATGCCACTCTCTTCTGGCCTGTAAGATTTCTGCTGAGAAGTCAGCTGATAGCCTTCTGGGGTTTCCCTTGTATGTAGCTTGTTACCTTTCTCTTGTGGCTTTTAGGATTCTCTCTTTATCTTTAATTCCTGACCTCTTAATTATAATGTGTCTTGGTGTGGGCCTCTTTGAGTTCATCTTGTTTTGTGTTCTGTGTCTCTTCTCCTTCTAGGACACCTATAATATGGATGTTAGTAAGTGTTGATGTTGTACCAGAGGTCCCTTAGATTGTCCTGTTCTTTTTAATTCTTTCTTCTTTTTTCTGTTCAGCTTGAGTCATTTCCTCTAGTCTTTATCCAGTTCACAGATCAGTTTTTCCGTATCATCTACTCTACTACTGTTTCCTCCTAGTGAATTTTTTTCCATTATTGTATTCTTCAGTTATGATTGGTTCTTTTTTGTATTTTCCAATTCTTTGTTGCAGTTCTAACTGTGTTCATCTATTCTTCTCCCAAGATCAGTGAGCATCCTTATGACTATTAGTTTGTAATCTTTATCAGGTAGATTGTTTATCTCTGTTTCATTTAGTTCTTTTTCTGAGGATTTGTCCTGTTCCCTTACTTGGAACATATTCTTTGTCTCCTTATTTTGCCTATTTCTCTGTGCTATATCTATGTATTAGGTAGATCAGCTACATTTCCCAATCTTGAGGAAGTGGCCTTATGTAAGAGATGCCTTATGAGGCCCAGCAATGTGCTTCTCTCTCATCAGCAGTTCTAAATGTTCCAGGAGTGTCCCCTGGACATGAACTACATGTGTCCTTCTGTTGTAGTGGGGTTGTTGTTACTGCTTGTGCACAGGTGGGCTAGGCTCTCCCCTGCCTGGCTGTTTGTAAGGCTCAGATGTGTGAAGCTGCTGTGGTCCCTTTAGTCACTTTATTGGGTGGGGCAAGGCCCAGCACAGTTGTCTGCAAGGTTTAATAGCACACATATGCCGTTGTTTTGCTGTTAAGTAAGCAAGCCCCCAGTGCGGCTGGTTGCTAGGCTCAAGGGCTTACAACAGCTGTAGGCCCCTGGCCTGCAAGGCTCTTATGAGCTTTCTCAGCAGTGCAGCTAGGTGTAGCCAGCCCCAGGTGTGGCAGCACACAATTATTTCAGGTGTTGGAAGGTGAGGTGGATCCCCTATGTGGCTTAAGATTTCTCCCAGCTGTGAAGCCCCACAGGTAGAATAAGGCTTTGTCCCCTCCAGAAAGGTATTTCTGCCTCTTCCTCCTCCAACAGCTTTGTCCTTGGTTGTGTGGGTTCTTTTTATCCAGTTTCTGGTTCTCTTTCATGGGTAATAGTTCCAGGGGTAGTTGTAAATTTGTTGTGTCCATGGAAGGACGTAAGTTCAGAGTGCTCCAGTACTGCCATCTTCCCAGCAATCAGAAGCCTCATGATATTTAATACCGTCTATATGTTGAGACATTCTCACTGTGTATACTCAAAGATTTGCCTTCTAAGTTTCACATTAATATTTAACTTATTACTAACTGGGTATCTCCCTTGGAGCATAATTCCAAAGTTGAATTTGCATTCCTTACTCCCCCCTCCACTTTCCAATTTACTCCACTTTCATTCTTCCCACACTTTCTTAGTAAGTGATACAAGTACAAATACAGAAATTTGGCAGTTACTTTTAATATCTTTCTCTCATGCAAACCCCACTTAAATTTGGTCACCTAGATCTGTTGATTTCTTCTCAATTTCACCCATTTCACAACATTCTATACTTTAGCCCAGGCTGAGACACCATTATCAACTATCAGAAGTACTGTTAATTCCATGAAAACATGCAAATTATTCTCTTTCATCAGGGGAAATGAATGAATAGAAAGAATAGATTTTGTGATTATGACACATCAAATTAGATGGCTCAGCTAATGGCATTCTGTAATGGACAATTTCTGTACTATTGAGAATATTAAACTCTTCTCTAGAAGACAAGAAAAAAAACAAGATGGATGGGATTCATAAGAAATGCTAAGCATTGGGGCTGGCCCCATGGCTGAGTGGTTAAGTTAGCGCGCTCCGCTGCAGGCTGCCCAGTGTTTCGTTGGTTCGAAGCCTGGGTGCGGACATGGCACTGCTCATCAAACCACGCTGAGGCAGCGTCCCACATGCCACAACTAGAAGGACCCACAATGAAGAATATACAACTATGTACCTGGGGGCTTTAGGGAGAAAAAGGAAAAAAATAAAAAAAATCTTTAAAAAAAAAAAAAAGAAATGCTAAGCTAGGTTTTTATCAGAGTTGGCAAAGCCCAGGCAAAGGAAAGCCTCCACTGGCATCAGTCCAACATCCAAGGAACCAGATTTTGAAAGACCCAAGAAGGAAAGAGGAGCCTGGAACTCTTTGAGGAACTCAAGTTTCTGAAAGAATGCAAGTAGAATAAGTGCTGTTATTGAAAGTCAGCTTTTAAAAGAAGATTTGGATTTTGAAGATAAAGAGAAATTATATAAGTAATTGAAACTTACATAGAATACCTATGGGATTCCTAAATTAGGGCACACATTTGCATGCACATGCACACACACACACCCTGAGATATAAGAGAAGGAAGACACACCTCTCTCACCTCCCACTCTGTCTCACTTTTGTCTGCTTTCCTAGTGCTTCTGTCTCAGATGTGTTTAATCCTCTACTGGAATTTAGTGTATTTTGGTATAACATGACAATTCTCAGGAAGAGAAGACCCCATTTTCTAATAACTTCAGAACTGGAAAAGGGGGTATTGACCTTCTTCCCTATCAGAAGATAACTATATAAGATAAAATGTCCTCTGAGCATGAGAAACTAGGAGACCAATTTTCCTGACCTTTCTTCATTAGGCAGCATATATCTTCATAGGATAGCAAGTGACAGAAGGGAGAGGGCCTGTGAAACTAAACTGATAATAGATACCCCTGTCTCTTTCTGCCGCAACCCCACTCCCACCCATGCCCCTAATTTATTCTGCCAACAACCGCCTGAGTGAACTTAGACTGAAATACAAAATCCTTATGAGGCCCTCCTGGCATCTCTAACTTCATTTTACACCATTTGTGTTCTCTGAACCATGCTCAGCCAAGTAATTTCTCACCTTAGGGCCTCCATACAATCACATGTATTTCCCTCTACTTGAAATAACCTTTCCTTCACTGTCCATGGGACTAAGTCATAGGTCTCCTTCAGCCATCGTCTTAAGAGGTATTTCTTTACAGAGGACTTCTCTGACCCCCAATATAAAATAGATGCCCTGTTATTTACTTGCATAAAAATGGTGGGATTTTTTTTCCTCCTTCAATGCACTTATCACAATTTTAAATGATATATTTTCCAAAGTGTTTTTTTGTTTGTTTGTTTAAAATTTGTCTTCCCCTGATGTATAAACTCCCATGCTAGATATACTGGAGATTAGGCTAGATGGAAAGGACATAAAATTACTTATAGATAAGAATTGAAATATCCTTTACGACTTAAGTTCAAAGTGTTTTATCTTCACACCAAGCACATCTTAGCTATGTGGTCTCCAGGATGTTTTTAGGAGTGTTAAATATTGATCAGGACTCCTAGAATTATAAAAGAGTTGTGATCTGAGAGATTTATTCCATTTCTTTTCAAGTCTATTTGAACATAAGAAAATCTTCTTAACAGTGAGATTTACACCCTCTGGAATAAATTTCCAAAATAAAGCTTGAAACATTCGTTTCTATTCAAATCACTAGATGACCCTTCAGATCAAACCAGCTCTGGCATAGAAAGATGCTGATGACGTGTAGAAACTTTTCTGACTCTTGACTTACACAAGGATGTGATATAAACCATGACTGCCTTTTAGGGTGTTTAAAATCTGTCATCTTGGAGATGGTAGCTATAACATTGCAGCATGAAAGACTCAGAAATATTTTCAAGTTCCGATTTCTTTTTAGAGTGCAGTAGAGCCAGTTATAATAATCTCAAATTTATTATATTGTACCTGGCTTCAGAAATAGAACAAATCAACCCATGACCTCAGATTGTAACTGATTACCCTCGAGACAAAAGATGTCTTGTGTATAAAGGGGATATTATTTGTATCTTTTAACCACAATTCATTATTTATTTATTTATTTATTTATTTATAATGGGGTTAAGATAGATTACAACCTTGTGAAATTTTGGTTGTACATTATTATTTGTCAGTCATATTATAGGTGCACCACTTCATCCTCTGTGCCTACCCCCATCTCCCTTCCTCTGGTAACCACTAATCTGTTCTCTTTGTCCATGTGTTTGTTTATCTTCCACATCTAAGTGGAATCATACAGAGTTTGTCTTTCTCTATCTGGTTTATTTCACTTAACATAATACCCTCAAGGTCCATCCATGTTGTTGTAAATGGGATGATTTTATCCTTTTTATGATTGGGTAGTATTCCATTGTGTATATATACCCTATCTTCTTTATCCAGTCATCAGTCAATGGGCACTTAGGTTGCTTCCATGCTCTGGCTATTGTGAATAATACTTCAATGAATATAGGAGTGCGTGAGTCTTTTGAATTGCTGATTTCAAGTTCTTTGGATAGACTCCCAGTAGTGGGATGGTTGAGTCATATAGCATTTCTGCTTTTAATTTTCTGAGAAATCTCCATACTCTCTTCCATAGTGGCTGCACCAGTTTGCATTCCCACCAGCAGTGTATAAGGATTCCTTTCTCTCCACAACCTCTCCAACGTTTGTTATTTTTTGTCTTGGTAATTTTAGCCATTCTAATGAGTGTAAGTGTTAGTGTAGTTTTGATTTGTATTTCCATGATGATCAGTGATGATGAGCATCTTTTCATGTGCCTATTGGCCATCCATATATTTTCTTTGGAGAAATGTCTGTTCATATACCCTGCCATTTTTTGATTGAGTTATATGATTTTTTGTTGTTGAGTTGTGTGAGTTCTCTATATATTTTGGAGACTAACCCTTTGTCAGATATATGGTTTGCAAATATTTTTTCCCAGTTTGTGGGTTGTGTTTTTGTTTCAATCCTGTTTTTCCTTGCCTTGCAGAAGCTCTTTAGTCTGATGAAGTCCCGCTTGTTTACTCACAATTCATTTTTTGTGTCAAACTCACAGCTAATAAAGTGGTATTATGCCTATTTAAACCTTTTAATTTCTGTTTACCTGCTATAAGAGTACTGTCCTACCTAAGGGATAAATTTAAGTAAGGCATATTTTCAAATATCATGTCTTCTCAGACAAGGGAAACAAAATATAAAAGAAACAAGTGGGACTTTATCAGACTAAAGAGCTTCTAGGCAAAAGAAACTAGGATCAAAACAAAAAGACAACTCACCAATTGACAGAAAATATATGTAAATCATATATCCGAAAAGAGGTTAATCTCCATAATATATAAAGGACTCACACAACTAGACAACAAAACACCAAACAGCTCAATCAAAAAAAATGGGTAGAAGATACGAACAGACATTTTTCCAAAGAGACATACAGATAGCCAATAAGCACATGAAAAGATGTTCAATATCACTAATCACCATGGAAATGCAAATCAAAACTACACTAAGATACTATCTTACACCTGTTAAAATGACTATAACTACTAAGACCAAAACAACAAATGTTAGTGAGGATGTGGAGAAAAGGGAACCCTCATACACTGCTGGTGGGAATGCAAACTGGTGCAGCCACTATGGAAAACAGTATGGAGACTCCTCACAAAACTGAAAATAGAAATACCATGTGGCCTAGCTATCCCACTACTGGATATTTACGCAAACAACTTGAAATCAACAATCCGAAGTTACATATGCACCCATATGCTCATCACAGCACTATTCGCAATAACCAAGACACAGAAGCAATCCAAGTGCCATCAACAGAAGACTGGATAAAGAAGATGCAGTATATAAATACACAATGGAATACTACTCAGCCATAAAAGAGGACAAAATCATCCGATTCACAACAACATGGATGGACCTGAAGGGAATTATGTGAAGCTAAATAAGCGAGACAGAGAAAGGCAAACACTCTATGACTTCACTCATGTGAGGAAGATAAACAAACAGACAAAGAGCACAGTTCAGTGGTTACCAGGGGAAGAAGGGGGGGATACAGGGGGTGAAGGGGAGCACTTCTGTGGTGATGGACAAGAAATAATGTGCAACTGAAATTTCACAACGATGTAAACTATTATGAACTCAATAAAAACATATCAAAAATTTAAAAAATAATAATAATTTAGATAAGGCACACTGACTCCTATTGGGATTTGTGGCTGATAATTATGTTTGTCTCCCTTGTGTTGAGTTCTGAATGAACAAAGAAGTGCATACACTATTCAGATAGATAGAAACAGCAATAGTTGTTTTATTACTGATTAAATTGATGTCCTAATAGGATTTTGAGTATCTTTTGTCTGAAAGTGAGGTACTTGCCCATAACAGCAGCTTCCTTTCTGCTGCATGCACAGACCCTGCTACAGTACAATTATTTCATAGAAGAGAAGATAGTGAGTACTTTCTAGGACACGCCACTCCAAAAAAGGCTAGAGGCCAAACTGAGTATATGCAATACGTTCTTCTAATCTCACAAATTACATAAATCACTTTGCTTCCCATTGTGTGAGGGTGAATAGAAAGATAAAAAGAAGGGCAGAAATTCTCTTCCCAGTGTTATTCCCTCCTGGTTAGAGTAACCCACCCTTTGTAAGCCAAGATAAAAGTTCGGGAAGAACAAAACTATGATTCCAGTTGAAAACTTTCTCCAGTTTTCCTAGCTATCTCTTACTCCTCAGTTTAGAGTTTAAACACCTCTTTCTGTTACAAGCTTCCCTCACCACACAGTTAAGTCTATGTCATGCTGCTTACCCTAAATCCTTGAATTGCTATATATAGACATTTAGGAAGAAAATAAGTAGGGAAAGGTAACTTTTAAAATTTAAAGGATTATGAATTATATAAAGAACAAGAAAACAAATTGTATAACATCTTATACACAGAGTTAATTTATTAACTAATGGCATTTTAAAAATGTTAGTATTTTATAGTATTAAAAGAAAACATAAAGAACCAATAAAGTAATAAAAACAATTTTTGTTACACACAAGAAAGCAAAAAAATAAAAGAGAAATACAGATAGATTTGTCCGCCTACAATGGATATTAAGAGAAGCAAATTAGTCTCTCATGGCTTTTTAAATAATATGACTCATAGTTACGATAATTCTTATTTTTCATCTTAGTTATTAGTGGTTTGAAAGTACTTCTCTTTGGCCCTGGACCATTGTCAGACATCTTTTGTTTGGATGTGTACATGCATCTATATCTTGGACAAGCAGATGTGCAGTTGAAGGTCAAGCTGTCATAGAAAATAGAAAAGTACAATAATTGGTTAACAAGTCAAAATTAAGACTGACAGATTCAAGTATATAGTTATTGCATAACTTATATACCCACATCTTGGGTGACAAACGAGGTAGAAGTGAGAGAAAGGCCAGGACCTCGATGCCATATGAGGCCTAAAGTTTTCTTTTTCAGAAGGTGTTAATTTTCTGACCAGGTACATCCCTAACAGGAGTCAATCGATTCCCTTTCATTATTCAAAACTCTGTTCTAATACAACCAAAGAAAACTCATTCTCACTTCTTGTTGAAAATATAAAGTAGAAATTAAACAGAAGTTTTTTGTTTTATTTTCTCTCCCACTTGAGTCACGCTCAGTTTGACAAACATTTACTTGTAAAAACTACATGCCAGGCCCTGTGCAAGAATTTTGAGATACAAAGAGAGATGAAATATGGTCCTTGACCTCAAGGCACA
The DNA here is from genome assembly GCF_041296235.1 of Equus asinus. Classification (NCBI taxonomy): domain Eukaryota; kingdom Metazoa; phylum Chordata; class Mammalia; order Perissodactyla; family Equidae; genus Equus; species Equus asinus. The sequence continues at coordinate 57,820,149 of NC_091809.1, forward strand.
GACAGTCTCATGGGGAGTCCTCTCATGGGCAGCTATTTATTGCTCAAGGTAGCTGTCTAGGGTGATTACCCAGATGGTAAGGTAACCATGTGGGACAGAGCGGTGCATGGAGAACAGAGAGGAGGAGCATTCAACCCAGAAAGGTATATCAAGAAAGGCTCTTGCATTTGAATCTTAAACAATGGGTAAATGTTACTCAGATAGAAAAGGGCAAGGAATATAATTTCAGGCAAAAATATCCCAACATAAGTATAAGCATAGATGAACCGTAACAAGTTGAGTTAATTGGGGATTATATCTCTTTTGAGTTGCTGATTCCTAAAATGTAAGTTGTAACTATTTCTGTTTGCTAGGGACTCAGTCAGTGCTTTCCCTGGGAAGTAAGGAAAGTTTTGTGGATAGTGTCCTATGCCATCATAGACCCTTGCCTAGATTTGCTCTTTTTTTCCTTTAAACATTCTACGTGCTTAGTTTTCTTGCTTTTTGCTTCTCCTTATCACCTCCTCACCTCTAGTCTATTAACTGGTGTTTGCATTATTAAACTTCCACATTCTGGCCTTTTCCTTCCTGCACTGCAGTTTGCATTCTTCCTTTACCTTGATTTACCTGGTCTCTGGGTACCGTACTTGAGTTCCTTCCTGAATTGTCATATAGAAACTAAATGACAATTCTATTTTTATTAATCTCTATGAACTTGAACTCCAACATGTTTACATGCCAATCTCCTGGTGCAGACTCTTCCTTCCAGGCTCAACTTTTGACCATGCATATTCATAAGCATGTACATAATACATAACTTTAGGAAACACCATATTGTAACTAAAATGGATACCCTTAAATCAGGATATTTTTTGAAGAATTGTAAAATAAAAATTTCACGAGACCAGTAAAATAGGCAAGGAAGAATTTATTCAAGACTATTACAATAGGGGATAGAGAATGAACTCAATTCCACTGAGACAAAGGAGAGTACATTCTTAAGCACTGGAATAAGCTAGTGGAAAAATATTGGAGGACATTGGCAGAGTGGTCGATAAGGCCATCTTTGTTAATTGGTATTTACAGGAGTTAGTCTCCTACCTTGTCACAAAGACTGGAAGATAGGGGCACTATCTTTCTTGATAATTATATTTCAAAGAAATAGCTCCTGGGTCTTTGAGAAAGACATTCTTTGGTAGTAAAACTGGCAAGAAACTGGAAGAAGATTTACATTTCAAAGAGCAGAGAGAGAATTTACAATTGCAATTTTTCTAAAGTAGATGCTCCAGGAAAAGAGAGATCAGGGGTCTATGGTCAAGAAGAAGCCTCTCTAAAACTTAGTCAAGCTAAGGGGAACATTGAGGCTGTCGTGGTCAGAAACCAAGTTCACAAAACGTAGTCCCTAGCCCATAATTCTAAGCTTTAGAAATTATTTCTTTAAAGACCATGTTTACATCAACATTTTCATGGTAAGATCAGAATCATATTTACTATTGCCTCTACAGTTTGGAAAATAAGGCAAGCTTCTAAAACGAAGCTCCCCAGTAGACTAACTAATAGCTGTTCAATCTTAAAGTCTTATCATGCAATCTACCTTAAAACAAGTTTATACTGATACCATTCCATCTCCTTAAATCATGATCACACTTACTCGGCAGGGTAGGAAGGTCCTTCTGAGAGTTATCTTCTTCCCCAACTCAAAAATCATTTTGTTTCTTCACTATGTTGCTATTTTACAGATGATCTATGTAGACTTTAGGCTTTGGAGCACAGCCTATCCCAAACAGGATCCTTGCTAATAACTTCCATGGATGGCAGTTGACCGACAAGTTACCGTTTCTGTATCATAACTTTGAAATTATAACTATCTAACCTTGAATAAACACTGAAGAAATTCCTTCAAATCAAAAAAAGCACATTGTCTTTGATAGCAATTTGGACCATTTTATTATATTCTATGGCAGTTAATATCCCAGTACATTTCACTGCATAATGGCGTTTCAGTCAATGGCGGACTGCACATGTGACAATGGTCCCATAAAAATAGTTCCATATAGGCTAGGTATGTAGTAGGCTATGCCATCTAGGTTTGTGTAAGTACACTCTAATGAAGTTTGCACAATGGCAAAATCGCCTAATGGTGCGTTTTTCAGAAAGTATCCCCATCATTAAGCGATGAATGACTGTAGTTTTCAGTGCCCCTTAGATTACCCACCCCCTACCCCAAAGAGTTGCTTTAATTACCCAGCTTTCAATTAGATTCTGATTTTCAAAGAACTTTTGCAGTGTTACTCCTACATATATCTTTAGTCTTGAGGTGGCAGGATCTAGTATCTACTACAATTTCAATGAATACCAACCACTTATATATCTCAAGTGCCACCACTCAAACAATTCAGATTGTCAGTTTAACTTTATTTGTTGGTGGTGATGGTGGAAAAGATAGGACTTTTCAATCACTGACCCTTGAAAGTTATACCAGGAAACACAGAAAAATAAAAGCAACATATAGTCTTCAAAGTTTTCTCATCCTTCAGTTTTCAGTGAAAATTTTACCTCTTCTCAGAATCCTCCGCTGCCTACTCTACCTAAAGTACGTCCCTTCTCCAGTCACTTTCCATTGAATCACAGCTCATTTCTTTCACAACACTTATCATGATCTGCAATTACTTTTAAAACATTTATTTACTTGTTTATTGCCTGCCTTCCTACTAAAATGTAAACTTTTTCATTCAAGTAACCTTCCTCTTTAGTATTCTATTGGTCTTCAAGTGCATGGAATAATGCAATGGAAATTACCAAGAATTGGACCTTCCTGGGTATTTATCCCAGAGAAAGGAAAACTTATACTCACACAACAATCTGTTTATAAATTTTTATAACAACTTTTTTCATAATAGACACAAACTGAAAACAGTGCAAGTATTCTTTGATAAGTCAATGATTAAACAAACTGTGGTATATCTACATCATGGAATATTATGCACTGATATCAACTGATGGACTATTGATACAACAACTTGGGTGGCTCTCAAGGAAATTATACTGAATTAAAAAAGCTGCTTTCAAAGATCACATGCTATTTGATTCTATTTATATAATATCCTTGAAATGAGACAACATATAGAGATGTAGAAGAGATTAGTGTTGTCAGAGGGTAGGAATGGGGGAAAAAGTAGTTGGGTATGGCTACAAAAAGATAGTATGGCAGATTCTTGTGGTGAAAGAACAGTTCACATTATCATAGAGGTGGTGGTTACAGAAATCTACACATGTATTAAAGTTGCATAGAACTATACACACACGATGAGTGTATGTAAGATTAGTGAAATCTGAATGAGATCTATGGATTTTATCAGTGTCAATTTCTTCATGTTGATATTGTGCTACAGTTACACAGGATGTTACCAAAGGGGGAAGTTGGCTGAATGATACACAGGATCTCTTTGTACATTTTTTCCTGCGTATTTTATATTCCTTTATTCAGTGAGTACTTGTTGAGAACCTGATGTGGGAACTCAGTGTCAAATGGATTGGATGAGACTTCTGTGTGCTAGACAAAGTCAAATTAAATAACCACACTAATCAATGCTGAACTGCATACTATAACAAGAGCAACAAGGACAAGTTATGGGGAAGGAGCTTTGAATATTGGCACAGACTTAGGGGAAGATCTGACATATCCTAGTGTCCCTACCGGCCTGGAATATAGCATGGAACTCGTGACCTAAACACCTGCCACTTTTGTGTGAGTGTGTGTGTGCATGTGTGTGCATGTGTGTGTGATAAAATTTATAAACATAAAATTCACTCTTCTAACCATTTTTAAGTGTACATTCAGTGGCTTTTAGTATATTCACAGTGCTGAGCAGTATTCACCACTAACTGATTTCAGAATATTTTCATCACTGTGAAAGGAAACTCCATGCCTAATAAGCAATCACTCCCCATTTCCTCCTCCATCAGCCTCTGGGAACTAACCTTCTGTCTCTACGGAGTTGCCTATTTTAGACATTTCACATGAATGGAATCATACTGTATGCAGTTTTTAAAATTTGGCTTCTTTCACTTAGCAGAAGGCTTTCAAGGTTCATCCATGTTATAGCATGTATCAGAACTTCTTCCTTTTTTATAACCAAATAATACTTCATTGTACTATGGATATACCTCTTTTGTTTATCCATTGATCAGATGATGGGCATTTGGGTTGTTTCCACTTTTTGGCTATTACTAATAATACTGCTATAAATATTCATCTACAAGTGTGTTATTTATTTTACATATGCTATCAAATCTTGGGAATACCTAGGAGTGGAAATGCTGAGTCATTCTATGTTCAACTTTTTGATTAGTCTATTCTTTGCTCTAACTGTTATCCCTTGCCCCAAGCAGCAGCAACTAATATGTTTGCCTTTAAATAATTTTGACAAATGCCACTGGGTAACCTCCTCAGTCCTAGGAGAGTTCTGAGTTAGGCAAAATAGAGACAAGCCCGTTGGGCCAGGACTTCAGGAAGCCACCAGACAGGTCAAAATGAGCAACCACAATTCTTTGAGAGTACGATCCACTCAGCTTCCTCTGGTATTAGACACTTGTTCCAGGACTGCAGGCTGGTGTCTTCGAGAACACTACCAAGTTGGGGACCAGGGGATGGAATCTAGACAAGTCAAAAATGCTGCAAAGCTCTTTTACTGAGATTCAGCTGGGTTTTTTTTCGATTGAACATTCCCCTGGTTGCTGTAAGATTTTGAGTGGTATCCAGAATCTTAAAAAAGTTGGCTTGACAGTTTTTGCCAGTTTATTCACTGCTTTTGTTAGTGAGACTGAATTTTGGAGTTCTCTTCTATGTCATTTTCACTGATGTTTACTCTGCGTACATATTTTTGTAACTTCCTATGAATCTACAATTATGTCAAAATAAAAGGTAAAAAAGTAATAAAACACTGGATCTCCTGTGTGTATTTAATAAATTATTGAACAAGGTAATAAGAAATAAAATATTAATAGCTAAGAAATAAAGTATTATTTAAAGTTTACTTCTTTTGCATCCTTTCAACAGTCAAATGTTAAACTAGAAAAATTTTGTTCCTTAAAAAATTTGGTAGAGTATTTGGTAGCACAAATACATTAATTATATTAAAAATTGTTAATTTAATGTGGATTGATTCAACTCTTTTTCCCAGTATTATGAGACATTGAGTATCTGTTGAACATGGCTTCAATCCAGAATGCAAAAAATATATTTGCCATCTCTGGAGATGGGAATAAAAAAGTAAGACATATGTTTTTGAATGTAAAAATAGATAACTTGAACACAGCAATTACCTCAGCTGCCTACCAGTATGTTTCTATTTTATTTCCTGTTGAGACAGTGTTGTTTCCTATATTTGTATGAGAAATATTTAAATTGTAGTTTCTTTAAGGAGGCATTTATTTCAAGTGTATAGTAAGTGCTGATTCTGCAATTACTGCTAATTGGGGAATTTCCAACTTGCTTGCTGTGTTGAGAGCCTCATGATTTTGTCATTATTCCTTTCTCCTTTGTACTTCAAATTTATAGAATGAAAAATATACTAAACTAAAATTACACTTTCAAATACATAACACTACAACTAAACTACTTTTTATGCCTTACAGATGGTGCAATCTCAGCAGTGACAGATCTTGCATATCAATGACTCCTCTATGCCAGTCAGTCAGGATCATGTAAAGGTTATTTGTGGTACTGAATTTCACATTCCTAAAATAATAAAAAAAACGTAGTTTTCACTTTAAGTATGAATTTACAATATACATTTGAAAATGAAATTACAATATATTTTTATTTGTTAACAAAAATTGTATATATTTATGATGTACATGATGTTTTGATATACATAAAAGTGAAATCATTGTTATATTCAATTTTATGTTAATTAGCTACATTCAAGCTAATTAACATTTCCATTTCATCACTTAGTTGACATTTTTTTGAGCGTGTGGTTAGAGCTCTTGAAATCTACTCTTTTAGCAAATTTTCAGTATACACTGCAGTATTAGTAACTATAGTCATCATGCTGTACATTAGATCTCTAGACTTATTCATCCTGCATATCTGCAACTTTGCACTCTTCGAACATCTCCCCATTTACCCCACCTCCCTACGCTTGATAACCATCGCTCTACTATTTCTACATATTCAACTTTTTTAGATTCCAGATATACTTAAGATCATGCAGTCTTTTTCTTTCTGTGTCTAGCTTGTTTCACTTATAATGTCTTCAAGGTTCATCCATGTTGTTGCAAATCTAAGGATCTCTTTTTTTAAGGCTGAATAATATTCCATTTTATGTATATACAAATATATAAAAATATATATACATATATAAATATATACAGATGCCACAATTCCTTTATCCATTCACCTGTCAACAGACACTTATGTTGTTTCCATATCTTGGCTACTGTGAATAAGGTTTCAATGAACATGGGAGTGCAGATATCTCTTCGAGGTACTGATTTCATTTCCTTTGGGTATATACCCAGAAGAGGGATTGCTAGATCATATAAGTCTATTTTCGACTTTTTGAGGATCTTCTATACTGTTTTCCACAATGGCTGTACCAATTTTCATTCTACCAACAGTGTACAAGTGTCCCCTTTTCTCCATATCCTTAGCAACACTAATCTTTCATCATTTTGTTAAGAGCTATCCTAATAGTCATGAGGTGATATCTCATTGTGGCTGTGATTTGCATTTCCCTGGTGATTATGATGTTGACTACCTTTTCATACATGTGTTGACCATTTGTATCTTCTTTGGATAAAGACCTATTCAGGTTCTTTGTCCATTTTTTAATCAAATTGTTTGTTTTTCCCTATTCAGTTGTATGAGAACAATCCATACTTTTATTAGTAAGAAGATATTACTTTAGGTACTACTTTCATTTTTACTGTCACAGCTCTAATTATCTTTCCAATGTTGTTTTATATTAACTAAAGCAACATTGATAGGAAGTAATAATTATTATTTTTCTTTCTCTAACTTCATGGAGAATCAAATGAAAAGAAATGATACTGATGAAGATCTTTAATCATTTAGACATCAATCTTTTCATAGAAATAAATGTGGTAGTAATTAAATGGGCCATTTTAATACTAATGCTATTCGTTCAGAGAACTATTAGACATTACATTAGATATTGAGGGAAGGGGAAAAGAACAAAAAATTATATATCTCAACACTTAAGTTGGAATTTAATGGAAGACTTATATATGAAAATATACTTTAATATAAAAATGAAATTTTGTAAGTGAGGGCTCTATGTCAGCACTATGAGACAGGGTTTTGCTTTTGTTTTATTTATTTTGTTTTTAGTTTCAGGTTTATTGAGGTTTAGTTGCCAAATAAGATTGTGAGATATTTAAAATACATATCATAGTGATTTGATATATGTATTCCTTGTGAAAGATTCCCCGATCTAGTTAATTAACACATCCATCACCTCATATATCTACCATTTTTTTGTATGAGAACATTTAAGTTCTACTCTTAGCGAGTTTTAATTATACAAAACAGTGTTAACAACTATAGTCACCATGTTTTACACTAGTTCCTCAGAACTTATTCCTCTTATAGCTGAAAGTTTGTACCCTTTTACCGTTTTTTCCTTGTTTCCCTCATCCTCTAGTCTCTAGCAACCACTTTTCTACACTCTGTTTCTAGGAGATTGACTTTTTTCTTTGGATTCCGCATATAAGTCATGCCATGCAGTATTTGTCTTTAATCTGACTTATTTCACTTACCATAATGCCCTCAAGTTTCATACATGCTGTCACAAATGGCAGGTTTTCTTTCTTATGGCTGGATAATATTCTATTATCTATCTATCTATATATATATATATACACACACACACACACACACCATATTTTCATTATCTATTCACCTGTCTATGGACACTTAGGTTGTTTCCAGTTCTTGTCTATTGTAAATAATGCTGCAATGAACATGGGGGTGCAGATATCTTTTTGACATAGTGATTTCATTTCCTTCAAAAATGTGTACTCAGAAATGGGATTGCTGGGTCATATTGTAGTTCTATTTTTAATTTATTGATGGATTGCCATACTGTTTTCCATAGTGCCTGTACCAGTTTACATTCCCACCAAAAGTCGTAAGGGTTCCCTTTTCTCCACATGTTCACCAGCAGTTGTAATCTCTTGTCATCTCTTGTCATTTTGATAACAGCCATTCTAACAAATGTAAGTGAGATCTCACTGTGGTTTTGACTTGCATTTCCTTGACGATTAGTGATATTGAGCATCTTTTTATATACTTGTTGGCCATCTGGATGTGTTCTTTGGAAAAATGTCTATTCACATCCTCTGCCCGTTTTTTAGTCTATTTTTTTCCTATTGAGTTGTATGAGTTTTTTATATATTTTGTATATTAATTCCTTTAATTCATTTGGAACAGCAAAAGACTCTGAATAGCCAAAGAACTCTTGAGAAAGAAGAACAAAGATAGAAGCATTACATTTCCTGAGAAAAATGTGTATTTTGCTGCTGTTGGATGAAGTATTTTATAAAAGCCTCTTACATCCATCTGGCCTAGAGTGTAATATAAGTCTGATGTTTCCTTATTGATTTTCTTTCTGGATGATCTATCCATTGTTGAAAGTGGTTATTAAAGTCCCTACTATTATTGCATTGCAATCTATTTCTTTCTTCAGGTCTGTTAATATTTACTTTATATATTTAGGTGCTTCAATGTTGGGTGTATGCATATTTACTAATGTTATATCATCTTGTTGGATTGACCATTCATCATTATATAATGACCTTCTTTGACTCTTATTATAGTCTTTTCTTAAAGTCTATTTTATATATATTTATATTTATGCATATGCATGCATATATTTGCATATATACATATGTATATATGTGTATATGTATATATTTGTATAGCTCCTCCTGCTTTCTTTTGGTTTCCATTTACATGAAATATCTTTTTACATACCTTCATTTTCAGTCTATGTGTGCTCTTAAGGTGAAGTCAATCTCTTGCATATGATTGGGTCTTATTTTTTTATCCATTTAGCCATTCTATATCTTTTGATTGAAAATCTTAGTCCACTTACATTTAAAGTAATCATTGATAGATATGGTCTTACTATTGCTATTTTGTTAATTGTTTACTGGCTGTTTGGTAATTCCTTTTTCCTGTCTTCTTCTCTTGCTATCTTCCTTTGTGATTTGATGATTTACTATAGTGGTATGCTTAGATTCCTTTCTCTTTATCTTCTATGTATCTACAGTAAGTTTTTGCTTTGTGATTACTATGAGGCTTACATAAAACATCTTCTATTTATAATTGTCTATTTTAAGCTGATAACTTTAAATTCATGCTAAATCTCTACATTTTTACTCTTCCTTCCCCCATATTTTATGTTTTTGATGTTACAATTTACTTATTTTTATCTTGTGGAGCCATTAACACATTATTTCAGTTATCATTCTTTTTTAATGAATTTAGCTTTTAACCTTCAAACTAGACTTATAAGAGATTTCCCCATCAGCATTACATTAGAGAATTCTGAATTTAACTATATATTTACTTTTACTAGACAGATTTATACTTTCATATATGTCCCTGTTAGTAATTAATGCCCCTCCTATTCAGCTTGAAGAAGTCCTTTTAATATTATGTGTAAGGCTGGTCTGGTGGTGATGAACATTTTTAACTTTTACTTGTCTGGAAAACTCTATTTCTCTTTCAATCATGACATCTTTCCTTTGTTAAGTATTCTTGGCTGGCAGTTTTTTAGTTTCAGCACTTTGAATAGATTGTACCTCTCCCTCTGACCTGCAAAGTTGCTGCTGAAAATCTACTCATAGTCTTATGGGGGTTCCCTTGTATGCAGCAAGTTGTTTTCTTTTTTTTGCTTTTAATTTTCTCTCTTGTGTCTCATTGTAGGTCTCTTTGGATTTATCTTTTTAGGAACTTTCTAACCTTCTGGGATCTGGATGTCTCTTCTTTTCCTAAGATTGGAAAGTTTTCAGCCATTATGTCTTTGAAAAAGCTTTCTGCCCCTTTCTTTCTCTCTTCTCCTTATGGGACCCCTTTAATGTTGGTTTATTTGATGGTGTCCCGTAAGACCGTTAAGCTACTTTCAGTCTTTTTCATTCTTTTCTCTTTTTACTCCTCTGATTGGATGAATTCTTATGCCCTGATCCTTTCTACTGCTTGATCTAGCCTGCCATTGAACTCCTCTATTGAATTTTTCATGCAGTCATTGTATTCTTTAGCTCTGTGATTTCTGTTTGTTACCTTCATATATTTTCTGTCTCTTTGTTGAAATTCTCACTTTTTTATACATTGTTCTCTTGACCTTGATGAACATCTTCATGATCATTACTTTGAACTTTTTGTCAGGTAAATCACTTATCACCATTTCATTAAGATCTATTTCTGGAGTTTTATCATGTCCTTTTTTTGGAATGTATTCCTTTGTTTCTTCATTTTACTTGACTCTCTTTGTTGGTTTCTGTGCATTAGATATAACAGCCACTTCTCCCAATCTTGATGGCATGGTCTTTTGTAGGAGACAAACCTTTTCATTCAGTCTAGCACAAGCTGATTCTTTCTCAAGGCTTTGTGATTATCGCTATCTTCTTTGTTTTTAGTGGCTCCCAGTAATTGAGAGTGTGCCAACCCTTATCACTGTCCCAAAAGGGAGGAGCTCAGTCAGCACCTACAAACAGGCTGATTGGAAGCTAAACTCTCAGGCAGCGGCTTTCAAAGTAGGCGTCTGGACCTGTTTCAGGGAAAGACTGGGAGATGGATGTTTCTATCTCCTCCGTCTGCACTGAGCCCTGGGGGATTGTGAGTTAGGAACCGTTTCTTTGTTTGCTACAAGTCCTGTGGGATCAGCAATAGAAGCTCTATTGGCCATTAGAGTGAGTTAATCAAAGGGTACCTCCCCTAGGTGGCAGCCACAAAAGCTGGAGCACCGGATGTGTGCATAAGCTCCTTCAAGGGAGACTCCAGTCTGAGTGGGCCAGAGAGAGAACACTGAGACTATAGCCACAGGCCTCCCAGGTCTTCATGGAGGATTGTAGTCATCCTCTAGATGTGTACTAAATTAGAAGCCTGACAAATTAGAATCTGACCTTCTGGCAGATGCTTTCAGAGTATAGAAATAGGCCTCTTTCAGAGAAAGACGGGGAGGTGAGTGTTTCTGTATGCTCTCTGTGCTTAACCTTGGGACAACAGACACAGCGAGTCCTCATGAGTCTGTTAAGAACTGTTGCTTTGTTTGCTATAATCTTGTGGGTCTCAAGAATGCAAGGCCCATTGGCTTTCAGAGCTAAGTGTTTTGGGGGCTGACCCTCAGGTGGAAGTCTTAAAAGTTATTGCAAAGATATTGAGTCCAAACTCTTTGCTTCTCAGGGACAATTTGGGAGTTGTGAGTTCCCTCTCGATTGTATGTCACTGTGCCAGGGTGGAGTTCATGGCAGGAGTCTCAGCCTTTCCTATTGTTTCAATGTCAGTGATTTGGGTATTTACTTGTTTGCCTGATTTGTAAAAGTTAGTTGGTTAGTTTCTGGATTTTTTTCAGAGGGAATTGCTCCATGTGTAGCAGTAGATTGGGTGTGTCTGTGAGAGAAGGTGAGGTCAGGAGCCTCCTATGTTGTCATCTTGAACAGGAACCTCTTGTTTTTCTTTTAAAAATACCTTATTCCTTTCTATATGCCCAGTGTTTTGCACTTAGTAGATACTCAAGTCACATTTGTTTAATGAACGAAGTGTCATAGTGAAAATAATCAATTGTATGCATTTTGATTCCTAAAAGATTGTTAGGTAGAGTCTTAATTTCTCCATTGTTTTACATGATGAGATTTTACTTCCCCCCAAAATGTGAAGGCTGGTCAATAATAAGGGAAATGGAGCCATACTCCTATAACCATAAATAAGGACCCAAAGAATTAGAAAGGATGAACACATGTGACTTGTTTTAGAAATCATGGAAAGTAATAGGAGTTTTCGAACATAAAATGATATCCTTCTACTTTTCCTTCTCTTCTACTTAATTAGAGCCACATGAAGCTTGCATAATTCTTGTGTACATATCTTGCGTAACTACAGCTTCTCCTTTTCTGCTGATATCTTCTGACTATGGTCGCATTTCTTCCAACTTAAAAATCTCAAACTCCTGAACAACGGCACCATTCAATAGCTTATTTCAATTTATATTCTATATTTTTGAATGTCTCTTCATTTCCAAAGTTACTGTAGCTCGATTCCTTTCACAACTACTTCACAGAAAATGCTCTTGCCAGGGTCACCAATTATTTCTAAACCCAAAGTAAAAATTTTTAATTACTTGACTCCTCTACAGCAAATGTCATGGCTGGTTTTTAACCTTCCATGTTCTTTGGATTCTGTATCACTTCTCTCATGACTCCCCCAAAGGCAGGTTCTTCTTTGACAACTCACTTTACATTTGGTATTCTCAAGTCCTTATTTCTAGGCTCACTTGTCTTGTTTTACATATTTTATCTAGAATATCTTATTCACTTCTAAGGATTCAATGGCCATGTATACAGATATGGCTCCAAAATCTGTATTTCCTAAGCTCTAGACCCATAAATAAAATCCTGTATTCAACCCTTCCAATAGATGTATTGCAAAAACAACAAATTCAAATGTGGTATCATCACTGCATAACTAACCTGATCTATACCTTGATTTCTCTGTTGAAGTGAATGGTAGCAACATCAAAGCCAGAAACAAGGAGAGTTCCTTGTCTTCTCCTTCTTTCTCTCCATCCACATCAAATCAATCTCTAAACCCTATGTCTTTCAAAACTATCCATTATTTTGACTGCCATAATTTTATTGCGGCCAATATTCTCTCTCACAAGGATAATTTTTTATATTTCCTTACTGACCTCCTTGCCTCTATGATATTTTTCCTGTTTTAAATTCTCCAATATTTTTCCATCATCCATAGGATAAAATCTACCAGACCTCACTGTGAGGTCTATCATAGTTGAGCCCTTGCCTACATAGTTTCTCACTACTACTCTCTGCCTTGTACTTTAAGATCTAATCACAACAAAATTTCTTTTATCCTGTCATTGTTCCAGCTTTCCCATAGACATGCACCAAACCTCTGCATGCAACAACCATGTGATGTGAATCTCTGCTCCTCCTTTGTTTGGATAACTTCTTATCATCATTTTGGTCTTAATATCAATCTATTATTTCCTAGTAAAAGCCTTTTCTGATTCTCCTAATTCACTTATAGGACATATGAATATCTCCAGGGGAGAAATGCTTCTCCCAGAGCACCCAGGAAGAATCTCATTAAATTTTAAATATGACTGCTGCCTAGTAATTTTGGGGTCCTTATGCCAAGAGACTAGCAGACAAGGAATGGGGTCACTTCAGGTGTGGGTAAATGACCCTGATCTTCATAAATTAGGACTGATGTTATAGACTGTAGGAATAAGACAAGGAAAATACACTTGACATCCGGTGGATCCATTTGGGCATCTCTTGGTACTCCTCTCCTTAATTTACATGACAGACAAAAAAATATAGCAGCCAGAACTGTAGAAGGATATTGGTGATCAGGATCTTGGGCCCCTTTTGGGGTCTGTGTCGTGCTACCATATAAGCCTCCACAACTAGCAGAGATGCAAGCTGATGGTGAAGATAGAAAAGAGAAGAAAGGGATGATGAATATCAATTGTAGCCCTTGGAGCAGCTGCAGCAGCTGGGGCTACACTTCCTCTGACTTTATATGTTTCCCCATGAAAAGAGATCATTTGGAATCCTGAAGGAGCTGTTCCTACACAGGTTAACTTATTTTACAAAGCAAGTGTGTCTGAATGGCTCAATGGGATGCTGTTTTGTGCTAGTCAGATCCCCTTCTATGACTGAGGTACTCTCTCCCTCAGTTGCAAGTAATGCTGACTGCTGAGGGCCCCCTGCTAAGCTCATCCCCATGCATTTATCTAATATGAAGAGAACATCCAAAGCCAAGAGTATTTCCCTTGCCCAGGGTAGAACTCACATTTAATTGCTGGTTGAGTGAAGTATAAAGTCACAACTCTTTTATATTCTGTATCACTGAAAGTTCATTCCACCTTGGATGTGCTCCCCATGAGTTTGGCTGAGGCCTCAGTGGAAATTGCATCGCATTTCACCTTCTCTGTCAGCCCACATATTTTTCCTGTTTTTTCTGTCCGTCACCTATTTTGTTTCTGAAGAACATTCTCCAAACAACTTCCTGCACTTCAAACTTCATATCAGTGTGTTTTCCAGATGACTTAACATATATTAGGCTGAAAGTATGTATGTACTATAAGGCAACATATTATTAATAGGAAAAGTTATGAAATATTTTTTTAGTAATATGGAAAATGCCCGGGATATAAGTACTATTGCTATACACAAGGAAGATAAAACATAATGTAACTTCTAGAGAAGATCATCTACGATTTTCTATGGTGAAGGTGGTGAGGAAGGTGGAGGAACAAAACAAAACCCAAACTGAATCTATATAGATTGAGCATAATCCACTGGGCCAAAAAACCACTTTAAAGGTAAATTCTATTGGAATATTAGAGATAAAGAAGAGAATATTGATCCACATATTTATGTAGGCGTTATTATTATTATTATTTTTTAATTTCAGTGATGTCAAAATTACTCTATGAAACATATTTAGCAATTATCTCAATATTTCACCATTTAAACAATTCAAAGTCTTTAAAGTATATTTTAACTTGATTGCATTGAAGATTTAAGATTTGCGATGGTGTTTCAAACCATATGGAACCAGATACTTGGTTAGCATCAATTTTTCAAAATAACTCAAATTTAAAGATACTTTGTCGGGGCTGACCCCGTGGCTGAGTGGTTAAGTTCGCACGCTCCGCTGCAGGTGGCCCAGTGTTTCGTTGGTTCGAATCCTGGGCGCCGACATGGCACTGCTCATCAAACCACGCTGAGGCAGCGTCCCACATGCCACAACTAGAAGGACCCACAACGAAGAACATACAACTATGTACCAGGGGGCTTTGGGGAAAAAAATAAAAAAATAAAAAAATCTTAAAGATACTTTGTCATTAATATTGATTGCCCACCATCTAATTCAAAAGTCTATTTGTGATTTTTAGATCAGAAATGAGCTAAAATAGACGTTTGTATATATGTTGCTAGGTATGCATATATATATTTGTATATGTATATATATCTCCATAATAAAGAAGAGAAGAAAATGACATATTCATTAAGTAAATGGTTGTCTAGTGGGTGGAGAAATAGAGTTTATATAATATTTACTGAGTGCAAACTACGTCCCAGACAATATGCTAACAGACTTGCATGCATTTCCTATTTTTACAGAATTCCCTATCCTACATTGCAAGATAGTTCTTATAATCTAGGTTTCAAATGAAGAGATAGAGATTTAGAAAGTATAAGGAAGATTTTCAATATCATATAGCTAAAAAAAGTTTGAATTGATATTGAAATCCTGTTTCTAGAGCTTAAGCTAAAGTAAATGAGGTCAATAAGACAGGTAACCACCTGATTAATTGACCAAAAGAGAGCATGATAAGGCATAAAAAGGACTATCGATGCAGTGTTGAGGGAGTATGGAAAACAGAGACACAGACTTTTTATTTCCTCTAGATTGATAATTGAAGGTGCTGAAAACTTTAAAATATTTCAATTGAGAGCATGAGCAGTTGATCACACAGAAGAAGAACTATGAATTTGCATGCTCACACATAGAGAAAATATACTATCTTAATCCAATGTAACATAAAGTCCATATTTTTGCTTATCAGCTTTAGCTGGCTGAACTGTATTCAAATCTGAAATAGTCAAAGAAGTTGACTAACTTGATATTTTTGTGTGGAGGAGACAGGATGGTTTCTTTTTTTTGGCAGATCCATTAAAACTGGTAAATTACTTTGTGGATGTAGAAGTAGTCCCAAAATAAAATTCTCCTTTGAGAGTATGCCAAGATAATTTTTGTGCTAATTTTTTTTCTCGTTTGTTCCGATTCCTTCCATTATAGCATGTAGGGAGACATCTTGCTTTACACATGCTTAAGAGATTTGTGGCCGAGTTTCATGGCTTTGTTTCCCAAAACCTGGAGAAAATATATGAAAAGAAGGGATTTGTACCATGAAAATAATATTCTCTAAAGTGGGAGAAAAGAGACGGGTCTGGACTATTGAGCAACAGAGAGCTGGAAACTGTTACTTTCAGAGCCTGCAGGATGTGGAAGGACCACAAAGGAAATGGTACTGTGGTGTGCCAGGACTCCTGCTGGTGGGCCTGGGACTCCCAGCCTCATCAGAGGTCCCTGTGTCCCCATATGACACAGTAGCAGAATAGCAGCAGCTCTGATGTGACTAAATAGGTCAGGACAACAGGATTCCTAGCAACAATCAGTGTCAACAGGGAGCAATTGCCAAGACACAGCAAATGCTTCGGCTTCAAGTAAGATCCCAGAACTCAAGCATTCCTCAAAAGCTGGAGCTAGGGGTACAATCCAAAGTAACTGAAGTTTGTTTTCCATCCAGTTTTTGAGATTGTCCTCAGAGTAGGAATTAGGTTGATTTACAATAAATAAAAAATACTGTGGAAATACAAGTTCATCCGAGTTTGTAGATCAAAACTCCTGTTTGCTAGAGGTACATGAGAGTAACTGAACAATGACTAATACATTTCCATTGCTAAATCAGAGACTACAAATTAAAGTTGCTTATAAGTTTAATATTTTATATTTCAAACTGCATTTTATAGCATTTTTGTAAGATTCACATAATAGATATCTTTCTCAACATGAGAGAAATTCCTCTAGTTACATCAATTACAAGTGATTTTCAGTGCACATTTTTTCAGTCTGTTATGGCACTTATTTTCTGCAATTAAGCTTCAAGTTAATTAAATGTGAAGCCTCAATTCCCATTCATAAAATCTGTTCTCTTAAATATAAATTGTTTTCTGGGTGAAATCTTAATTCACAAAATATCGTTCTTGATCTTGAACTAACAACGTAGCTTTGAGTTTCTCTAAGTTAAAAGTAGAGTGATTGCAAATGAAAAAAATCCCATATTTTTTCCAAATTAAGTTGATATAATGCTTTATGATCAGCTTACTTAGAAGTAACATATGTCAGAGAGGATGATATTTAGTATTCCATTTGAATTTGTTCATTTGCACAAAGCTGAGCTTACAATCCATAGAAATTGTTTTTCAGGGCTGAATTTAAAAGTTCTGAATATTAAAAATGGTTAGTTCTTTGGAAAAGATGTAAATTCTGATATGATTCTTAGTGTGGCCTTAGGTCTTGAATGACGTCTTCAATTTTTTTTTTAATTTTCTTTATTCCTTTTATAAAAGTGTTAATCTTCAAGGAAATAATATTAATGCGTTGCAACATCTATGTGATAATTCATTTCTAATATTGTTGACTAATTATAATGATAATGTAGTCTAGCATCTCTAGGTTAGGCTGATGTCCCTAACTAGTTTCTATGGTCCTGGGACAGAATTATCTTCATATTGTTCTATGAAAGGAAAAAAAATTATTTGTGTCTAAGTAGGTCAGTAAGACTTCTTTGACATCAATTCAAAATTCAATTCTAAAGTTGTGTAGTTGCTGCTGTCAGTTTTGAGCAGACCCTTTCTTTTCTCTGAAGTTCTCTTCCAATCCTGTGACTTCCATAAGTGAAGTCTCTCAGTCTTTGCATGGTTCTGTTACAATCAATGACTCTTCACTTCCTGAGCAAAGACAGCTGACTTTGGTGGTCTGCTTAAATAGTAATTTTTCCAATCTTTGAACCAAGTCAGATTTTGATGTGTCCTGCCCTCTTTGCCACTATAAGAGATATCTGAAATTGCCTGAGCTTGCTGAATATTTCAACTCCAAAGAGTTTCCCTTTAACAATAGCCAATTTTTCTGGGTAAAGACAGAAAGCATGACTCTTTGAAATTGAAGGAGATGACATGCATGCCTTAATAGTAGCTGGGTAAAGCTCTCCAACTCATCTTCATTGTGTCTACATGACAGGCTTACCTTGAAAAGACGTCCACAGACTTAGACTTCTCTTTTAGTCTTGGAATCAAGTCCCTATCTCAAGAAAAGCTCTCTAATGAAGGCATTACCATATTTCTCACCAGATCTCCTTTGAGATGGATTGTCTCTTTTTTTGGTCCAGTTCATGACACACCTAATCTATTGTGATTTGCACCTCAAATCCTATCATTGAACAAGGAGAAGTGACTACTCTCTCCTACCTTGTTCAGGCCTTTCCTATCATACTTCTCAGAATTATTTTCTTGTACTTGTTTGCACACCTTTCTCACTAAACTTGAATTGCAGAAAGGAGAGAAGAAACCATTTCTTATTAATTTTTATGATCATGGTCACTGCCATATTGTTGTTGAATGAATGGCTTGAATAACACATTTTACTTGTATATGTAAGCATAAAATTTGCCACTTAGTTTTGTGACTTTGGGGAAGATATTTAATAATATTAAATCTCAGTTTCCTCATTGTAAATAAAGACAATAATGCTGCCTAACTATAACTCAAAGAGTCTGAAGGTTAAATAAAATAAAACATGGGGAGACATTGTGTAATTTTAAAATATTATATAGATGTGAGTGGTATGAGAAGTAAATCATCATGCAAATAGACTCAAATGACCCGTCTTGCTATTTATCTTCTCTTTGTCAAAAGCAAATTTTTTCAACTAAGGCACTAAAATTAAAAATAAGAAATTTGAGAAGATCTACTAATTCATGATTTTAAAAAACTAGGTTAGAGATCTAATAGCAGGTAGTTATATTATGATTATATTTATTTTAAATTGTGTGCATTTAGATCATATGAAAAGATGTTCAAAAATTTGTCAGTGTGATTTCAGGAGGGGTTTGCATTAATTTTTTAAATGTTTTTGATGATTTACTTTTTGACAGAGAACAGTTATCATTTTTACAGTTACAGAAGAGTAAATTTCAAAACAAAAACTGTAGGAAAAAGATTGTCTCGCTTCTCTTTCTCACATTTCATTCATTCTTCAAAATTCTGCATTGTACTTGATAACCCCATCACTTTATGAAAATGCTCTTGCAGATCTACCAATGGTTACTTGATTACCAAATGCAACAGACTCTTTTAAACTCTTTCAACTTACCAAACACCCCTGAGCTATGCAATTGCTCTCTTTGTCCCAAACCTTTGCCACCCTTGATCTTAGGAACATATCTTACTCCATGAGTCCTTTTGCTTCTCTGAATAGCCATCCAATTGCCTTCTTTTAGCAGACTTTACTTCTTTGGTCCTTTTTTTTCTTCTTTTTGCTGAAGAAGGTTAGCCCTGAACTAACATCTGTTGCCAATCTTCCTCTTCTTTTTGCTTGAGGAAGATTAGTCCTAAGCTAACATCTATGTCAGTCTTCTTCCAGTTTATATGTGGGTCACAGCCACAGTGTGGACGAGTGGCCTAGGTCCATGCCTGGGATCAAAGCCCACAAACTGGGGCCACCAAAGCAGAACCCAGCAAACTTAACCACTATGCCAAACTTAACCACTGGCCAGCCCCAGTCTTCCTTGGTCTTTTGGAAAGTTAATTTTCAGGAAAGGATAAAATTATGACTCTCATTCACATGTAAAAATGAACATATTTTAAAGATCTAGTCATTTCATGAGGGATTCAGACAGATGTTAAAAGAAATTTAAAAACAGGCACATTTATAGATCAAGAATATGGAAACGAATGTATAAATGGTGGCAAGACTGGATTTTTCTTACAGGGTAGAAGGAAGATAAGTAAACCTCTGCCAGACAAGACAGAATTAATTTTTTTTTGGGGGGGGCATTAGCCCTGAGCTAACATCCACTGCCAACTCCCCTCTTTTTGCTGAAGAAGATTGGTCCTGAGCTAACATCTGTGCCTATCTTCCTCTATTTATATGTGGAATGCCTGCCTCAGCATAGCTTGATAAGTGGTGCGTGGGTCCACACCCAGGATCAGAAACTGCAAACCCTGGGCCACCAAAGTGGAGCACGCAAACTTAACTGCTGTGCCACCAGGCCAGCCCCAACGTCTCCCATATTTTGATAATAAAAATCCCAAGAGACATGAAATAATACCTCCTTGTGGGTTTTTTGTTTGTTTGTTTGTTTTGTTTTTATTACTTGAGGAAGATCAGCCCTGAGCTAACATCTGTGCCAATCTTCCTCTACTTTGTATGTGGGATGCCACCACAGCATGGCTGATGAGTGGAGCAGGTCCTCACCCAGGATCCAAACCTGCAAGAGAAACAAATCCTGCCATTTGTGACAAATGGAATAATCTAGAGAACGTAAAGCTAACTGAAATAAGCCTGACAAAGATAAATACTGCATTGTATCAGTTACATGCGGAATCTTGAAAAAAAAAAAAAACGAACTCGTAGACACAGTGAGTAGAAGAGTGGTTGCCAAGGTCTAGGGGATGGGGGAACTAGGGAGAGCTTCATGAAAGGGTACAAGCTTTCGGTTGTAAGATTAATAAGATATAATGTAAAACATGGTCACTATAGTTAACAACACTATATTCTATACTTGAAATTTGCTAAGAGAGTAGAACTTAAATGTTTTCATCCAAAAAAAAAAAAGAAAAAGGGTAAATATATGAGGTGATGCAGGTGTTAATTAACTTGACAGGGAAATCCTCTCACAATGTATACAGACATAAAATTATCATGTTTTACACTTTAAATGTCTTACAATTTTGTCAATTATATCTCAGTAAAAACAATTTTTTAAATTAATGGAGGCAATATTACTAAACTGAACTGTACTCTTCAAAACGATTAGGATGGTAAAAAAAGATCTATGGAGTGAAACAATAAAACATTTTAAAATAACTGTAATAAGACTTTATACTTGTATGCCATTTTCTGCCTTTTGAGACATTATCACATCCCCTATTTCATTTAATATTTGCATAAACCCACAAACCCATAAGAATTTAGTATTTTGCAAATGAGGGAATCCATTTTATATACGGATATATTTTCTCAAAATATTAAGTGACTTACCCACGGCATTAGTGGTATATAGACATATACAAGTCAGATCTTATTCCTTTTTGTATATTTTGTTTTCCAATATTTCAGGAAATGAAAATTAAGTGGAGTTGGGCTGCAGGTGTTTTTAAAAATCTTTCTAGATTATTCTAACGTGGTTGGCAGCTATGGTTGAGAGGTACTTCTTATAGTCTTGAGAATTGAGAGATCAGGATGTTCCTGTTGAGTGAACTGTTTCTTAAGAACCAATTTATTCCTAACAGACCTTTGCAGTGTTACATACAGACGCCTAGAAAGATGACCTGTAATTCAAAAGACAACTTTGCAGCTATTTCACTGGGAAAGTTGAATACCTTATGCAATAGCCACAACTGTCCTACCGTTTTATTTAAGTCTTTACAATGACATCAGGATTTTCTTTATTCAAGAGTGTATGCCCTTGCACTTGAGGAAAAAAAGCACTATTTTGCATCTACAATTTATAGCAATGGAATTCAGTTTTGTTTGTTGTTGTTGTTGTTGCTGTTTTTAAGGTCTGTGTGTGTGTGTCTGCTTGCCCATATTCAACAAGGTAGTACAAAACCATACACATATCAAATAAATGCTACTATACTTAATTCTTTTAGATCATCTGTGTTCTTAATAACTTCCGTTAATACAGTGGTGTAGAGATGGTAGCCATTAGCCCAACAAATTGATTTATACAAACAGCGTTTAAACAAGAAAAAGTCAATGCCAGAAAAAGAAACCTTTCACATATATAGTACAAACATAAAAGTAATCTTCATTTGGTCTCCTGTCTCTCTGACTAACAGTCATTAACAGGATATCTGCACTTTCCTTCATCATTTCAATTATTTAGCATATTAATCTTTAAAATTCCATTACCATGTTTCATTGCAGATTAGAGGAAATTTTTGAATAATATCTGAATATGCACAAAAAAGGGACACGACCTGCATCTAGTTGTTATTAGTGTGTTATGGCACACACATAAGCATGTTTTGTTTTATTTTTCAGCAATATAGAAATGTGCTATATTCAATCTTTTAAACGATAATAACATTCCCTTTCCGCTTTCCTAGGCATGTAAAGCCATAATCTGTCTCTTTTTCTCAGACAGTGGTATCAGAATGTGATATCTTCCTTCTGAGAAGTCATGGAAGCCTAAAACTGTATGAGCACAGTTTAGAAAAATGCCACATCCCTGGATAACCTCTTGTTCTGTCATCTGAAATGTAATAGTGTGCTGCCTGTTCACCTCAGGCCAAAATTGTCATTTGTACTATATCTGGGCCACCACATTTCCTCTGGCTAGTAGTCTGCCTTATGTGTACTAGGGGCTTCTGTGGATGCTGGTCTGCACAGTTACTCTATGCAGAATTGGATTTTTGTCCTCTATTAGGGAATTCAATGCACTATGTCTAGTTACTTTTATCTTTGTTATCAAATCACTCTAAATCTGAACCGAAAAGTCTCAACATTGTCTTGTGTGTGGCCCAATTATTCAGAACCTACTGTAATTAGATGTAGGTATTGATATGAATATTGTAAATTCCAGGAAACCTTAAGGCCAGGTAACAAATTAATAAATTCAAGAGAATTCAAGGTCAATAAGAGAGTCATATCTACATTAATTGTGTTGTTCTTCAGAACAAAGGAAGCTTCACTTCAATTTATGTGCCTAAAATTGTACCTATGGGCTTGATGACTATACAATGGCTGGAGGGAGTTAGATGAAGTGCCGTGCATTTGGCAAAGTGCAGTGAATTCCCTTGTCCTGAGTTGCCGTTAGCCCTCTCACTCTGACAGCAAGTAAATGGGAACACACATGGCAGGTAAAGAATGGCTAAGGACCAGGATTCCCATTTCAGACTCTCCTCCTCAAAGGGAAAGGGAAAGGTAGGGTTGAGTGATGAGTCCAAATGAAGACACATCTCTTCAAGTGTACAATGTGAATTTTGAATTCGATGACCACAAAGCCCTGCTTAGCTTTGTGAGTCTATGTTTCTATGATTATCTCAAGAATTATAAAAAGTAAACTGTGGTGGATTACAGTTATTCAATAGCCATCTTCAGTGCTAAGTCCTCTTCTTTACTAGGGCTGGGTGAGTTGAACAAAGGCATTTGTTTTAGGGGAGAAGGGAGGTGTGGGAGAATTTGAAAACTCCTCTATCTCCCCTCAAGGCATAGTTTCTCAAACTTAACTTAAAAATTGAGAGATGGAACCACATTTTACTTGGTGTCAAATTAGGCCTTTGGTACAGCATTGGCTAACTAGTATTCCTGAGGTTTGAATAAAGTAAGAGACCTACATAATTGCCTGACTTGTTGATATTTAATAATCAAATTACCTGGAGGTGATTTTCCGAGGGAATAGTAAAAGCCAGTTCTATTTGCTATTAGTTAATGAGTGCTGATACAGCCCAGCCTCTGTTCTAAATGTTTTACAGGAGTTAACTCATTTACTCTTCAAAACAACCTAGTGAGATGGGTACTATTATTGTTCTCATTCTACATATGAGAATATTGTGGCCCAAAAAAGATAGCTTTCTCGATTACGCAGGTAGAAGTAGAGAAGCCAGGCATTACCTAAAAGTTCATTGCTTGATTTTTAACCCTTGCCTTCTGTGAGATGACCTAATGTCCTTCCTATGGCCCAGTATCTTGGTGGAAAGTGCAGATCGTTTCAGTGAATGCACAGGTTTTTGCCTAGTTATTGCCTGTAGCGTAGAACAGAAGACAGACTTGTCTGGAGGCTTTCTTCCAGAAACAGTAGCCAATTCTAATCCAGAAGGAAGAGGCATTTGTTCACTCCTGGCCATGCAGATGAGAAAATGTGCATCTTAGCCTCTGCCACTGACAGTAAAAGGTAACCCAATGGTCAAAGATGTGAGAAAAATAACCTTGTGCAACTTCAGTAATGGGCATTTCACTGCCTTTAATTTGGAACTCTTCAAGCTGAGTGTTTGTCGTCTTCACCCTTCTGACTTTACTTCCTCCACCTTCCATAGGAGCTCAACTGTCTATGCTCCTAGGGAAAAAAATCAAACCTTAACGGCAGGTGGAATAGCAAACCCTAGATTTGCCCATCATCTTGCCAGAGGTGCTGAATCATTAACGGCCCACTCCCAGACAAATATCTTGGGCACCTTTTATTTGTTATAGCCTTGCATCAATTGACTTCCTCCTCTTCCTAACTGGTCTAAAACTCCCAGCATCTGAATTATACTTTAGATTGAACAGTAATGTTCTATTCTGTTAGAAAGCATACTTACCAAGAACCCACTGTGTGTCAAACACTGTCTAACTGCTAGGAACACAGAGATGAATAACTAAACACAAGGCCTTGGTAAATTTATAGTACAAGGACTTATCTTCAGTCTACCAGTGTTAACATGCACTCATTCTTTGGGGACAGTGACAACAGCAACCACAACACAACAGTAACTGCTAAATATTTATAGAGCATTTTCTATGGGATGGGTATTATTATAAACACTTTGGAAAGTTTATCTTAATGAATCTTCATAATGGACTAATAAAGAAGTTGTTACCCTTATTTTATAAATGAAGAAGCTTGGAAACACAAAGATTGGATAATTTAGTCAAGATCACACACCCAAAACTCCTAACCACTGAGGAAAATAATGGCAAGGATAGGGGACAGGGAGATCTTTCTTGAATCTTATAATAACTTAGAAACCAAGATAAAGTTCTTAAACAAGCTAGTTCTCTGGAAATTGCAAGGAACTGGTGTTGAGGGATAGAGATACAGCATAACGATAATTTTGCTAAGTCAAGGAGTTCTTGAGCCTTGAAAATTATGACAGGAGTAAACTGCAGAGCACAATGAAAACTTAGCTGCCAGGGTTAGTGGAATGAGCACCCTCTTGAGTTCTCTGGACAATTTGAGGTATCTTAGGGGCAATTGACAGGGATTTTTTTTTCCTGCATACACCTAATATTTTAACTTATTTAGAATGCCTTATATAATGATTGTTTTGTACTGGAAGACTTCTTGGGATTACTTTTAAAATTTAAGTAATATTTTTCTATGACATCCACTCTTTTATTTCACATTTTCCTCTGACAGTTCTTGCTTTCATCAGGCTAATTTTGAGTTTGATGTTTGGGGCCATAGTTCTACCATGCAGCCTGTTCTTGCACCTGAAAATATCTTCAGAAATAAAGTTCAGCTCTGCTAAGCAGGGCTGTTGTTTTTGGTTTGTTTACTTTCTTATGCAGGAAACATGTGAGTTTGCATTTGCCAGGTGTGTCCGGAATCAGTTGTGGAAATTTGAGATAAATGGTACCATAGCTTTGACTTCCCTCCCATGGCAGTCTGAGCAACAGCCTAACCTATGTCTGTTCCCCACTCCTTTCTCTGCGGTTTCCTAATGACACCAAGGCCTCATTTTATGTGCTCTTCTTCGTACAACATACATGGAAAATAGTTGTTTGTTTACTCTTCAAGCAAATTATTAGTTTTGAGTAGATGGAATTAAGAAAAGAACATGTCAATCATGTGAGAATAGTCATGTGATTTATTAGTAAATCAGTGAGTCATGTCGACTTACTGAACCATTCTTTAGGATATTTTATTGACTTCTAGTAAAAGTGGTTCCCATTCTTTCACTGTAATAAGTCAAAAACCTGATATCTCTTAGGAAACTTTAAAATATATATATATATATACACATTTAACTACCATTTTAAATCATCTGCTACAATTTCTTAAAATTTCCAGTATTCATTGAAAATGTGACCAATCAGGGAAAATTTACTAGATGAAGCATTTTATTAGTTAAAAATGTTTTCTAGAATCTAGAGCAGATGTAATTTTAGGCTTGAAATCAGAATGATGCTGAAGACAGCATTCTTCCTCCTTGACCTTCTTCTGAAAACAGATTGCTTCAGGGGCTTTGAAAAAGAAAATGTGAAAGAAAAAGTGACGTGTCAATTTCCAAAAGACAAGCAAGGATATTAAATGTAACCTGATTTGAGTGATAAATCATTCTTGTACTCTTATCAAAATGCATCTTGCTTATTATAATTCTTAGTTTCCGTTTAGCCACTTCTGAAACCTACTCCTTATAATATACGAATTGAGAATGTTTAAATCTCCAAATAGATCACTGAAAACATACATTTAAATTAAATAACTCTAAAATATTTGGATTATAACTTAAATATCCCATGGTAAATTAAACTATTCCTCAGACTTCTCACTGTCTTCAGTAAAAGTAGGTCATATAACAGAACTTGATTATGGCCATAGAGAGGCATTGGAAAAATACATAAAAAGCAATGAGATCAACAAGTAATCCACCCCATATTTACAAATCTGTAAAAACAAACTGTGAATTTGCTAAATCACAGAAATGAACTCAAATGGAGTCAGAGACAAATACTATGTTCTAGAATAACATCACAATACACAGCAAAACATCATTAGAAACTCTGTCAAGAACAAATTTTTGAAATTTTCTTATTTACAGTGTTCCCTGTGAACTAAGATTCGAAGATTATAATGTCTCCAAGTCCCCCTCCCTTCCCCTTTGAGTATTAGTCTTCAGGATTTGGGAATAAGAAATTAGAATTCTTAGGAATTCTTGGCAATTTCTGAAATCATATCACTCTTAGAATAATTGCAAATTTCTTCACACCCTTTACTAATTATTATGGATACCTTTTAAAAAATTGTTCCACAAAAATGAAATTTTAGGGTTAGCAGTATTTACAAGGAATTGCAGTATAGAATATATATTCAAATAGTAGAAATCACTAATGATCCTTACTGGGTAGTATTTGAATAATGTGACATTAGGATCACCTAACAAGGTTAACAGCACTACATAGAATCACATGTTGATCTCATGTTGGTGTCAAGATGGTGGAGTAGGCAGACTCTGAACTCACTACCTCCCATGGACACAACAAATTTACAAATACTCTTGGAATAATTACCCCAAGAGAGAATTGAAAACCAGATAAAAAGAACTGCAACAAGGGACAGTGTTGACTGAGGTGCAAGAGGCAAAATTTCCTTTCTAGAGAGAAAAAAAGCCAGCTTCCCAAACTGTGGCACTTCATGGCTGGCTGGAAGCAATCCTAAGGTACACAGCCTTCCCTGGAGGAGTGGGGGATCTGAGCAGGGAAGCATTACTGCTATAAGCAGCTTTTGGACCCAGCAAAACCCAGATGAGTGTCATAATATCAGGCTTTTCTGGCTACTGACAACAATGGGGAATACCCCCAGAAAAGCTATCAGACATAAGGAAAAAATGCCTGCACTTAAAGGACCAATGCACAAATTCACCCATTTTGGAAAGCAACCAAAAATCACCAGAAAGAAAGGTGTACAGTCCTTTGGTGAAAAAATTCATCTGATAGGCTCTGGGTGCATCTCAGTGAGAAGTGAGACCTCTCCAGTGACTGAGGCATTGGCAGCAGTTATTATTGTGACCAAGTACAGGTGTGCTGATACAGACATTGGCATACACCATTGGAGTTCTTCCTCTGACCTATTAGCCAAGGGTCTGCCCCACCCACTAGAGCACTGATTTAATCCAGCTCAGACTGGGCAGGCAGCCCTCCCTAGGGACTGGTCCCAGCCGACAGCAAGTCCTTGGGTAACTTGTGGGCCTACATAGATGGGGCACCTGGATCCTCTGCAGCCAGGCAAGTGTCTGCCTCTGCAGGGCAGGGCATGTGTGAGGAGCAGGTGGTGTGTGTGTGGGGCCACAGCAGTGGTACAACTGGGTCCACTTCAGGAGGTCAGGGCATGTGCACAGGGCAGGACTGCATTGAAGGTGTGTGTGGCTCTGTGGGTGGTGGGGCTTATCAGCTGCAGAAGACTTGTGCTTTTCAAACAGCCACATGGGGGATTGCCCCCAACTTCCTAAGCTTGAAAAAATTAGGGGCTCCCATGCCTGGGGCCAGCCCCACTCAGCTGTAATCCTGAGAGAGCTGACATCAGCCTTGCAGGCCAGAGGCCTATAGCAATTGTAAGCCCCTGAGCCTAACAACCAGTCACACCTACTCACTTAACAGAAAAACTACAATAGGAACATGTGATTAGACCTTGAAGTCAACTGTGCTGGAGCTCCCCATGCCCATAGAGTAACTGAAGAGTCCATAGCAGCCACATGTAGCTGAGCATTACAACCAGCTGGCCAGGGGGATAGCATAGACTCCCTAGTCACCTGCAGCAAGAGAAACCCTGCCACAACAGAAGGACACACATAGCTCACATGGAGGTCACTCCTGGAACATTGAGAACAGGTAATGAGAGGGAAGCACATTGCTGGGCCTCATCAGGCATCTCTTACATAATGTCACCTCTCCAAGGGCAAGAGATATGACTGATGTGCCTAATACCTCGAGATAAGCAAACAGAAAGAGGCAAGATAAGGAGGCAAAGGAATACACTCCAAGTAAGGGAAAAGGACAAAACCCCAGAAAAAGAACTAAATGAAATAAAAATAAACAATCTAGCTGACAAAGAGTCAAACAAAAAGTCATAGGTGTCACTGGACTGGGTACCTTGCCCAGGGCCCCAGGCCAAAGAAAGTGGAACTTTGGGCACCCTCAGGAAAAAATTCAAGAGATCTACAGAATAAAGTATAAAACAGTTTTATTAAGTAAGACTTATGTAAGGGAAAGGGCAGGCTATAGAGACCCTGGGCTGTCTCACAAAGCAGAGAGAACAGCCTCAAGCTGAGTTGAAGGGGATTTTTTATGGGACTATAAAGGGAAGTGATCACAGCAGCTGGGGATTGGACCTAGGGACATGAACTGTTGGCTGATTGGTTCTGGAACTGCACATTCAGTTTGTTCTCCCTCTGCAAACCAAGTAGTTTGCAGCAGGTGTGGAGGGGCTGCTGACTTGCTCTATGTTACAGAATGTGTGGTTGACTTCAGGTGGATGTAGTTTCCTGTATGTGCAGACTTGTCTAGGCCAGGGGCCACCCAGCTCACCAACATACCTGTCTCATAAGGATGCTCATTGATGTTGGGAGACGACTGAATGAACTCAATGAAAATTTCAACAAAGAAATGGAAAATATAAAAAAGAACAAATGAGAAATGAATAATACAATACCAGAAATGAAAAATTCACCAGAAAGATTCAATAGCAGAATAGATGATACAGAAGAATGGATCAGCAAGCTAGATGAGAGACTAGAGGAAAATCACCCAAACTGAGCAGATAAAAGAAAAAAAAAAATTAAAAGAATGAGAACAGTCCAGGGGAACTCTGGAACAACATAAAGTGCACTAATAGTCATACTATGGGCGTCCCAGAAGCAGAAGAGAGAGACAAAGGTGCAGAGAATCTATTTGAAGAAACAATAGCTGAAAATTTTCTTAACCTAAGGAAGGAAATAGACATCCAAGTACAGGAAGTGCAGAGAGCACCAACAAGATAAATCCAAAGAGGCCCATGCCAAGACATATTATAATTAAAAAGTCAAGAATTAAAGATAAAGAGGAAACCCTAAAACCGGAAAGAGAAAGGCAACAAGTGACATACAAAGGAAACTCTATAAGGCTATCAGCTGACTTCTTAGCAGAAATCTTACAGGATAAGAGGCAGTGGCAAGATATATTTAAAGTTCTGAAAGAAAAAAACCTACAGCCATCAATGTTCTACTCTTCAGAATGGAAGGAAAGAAAAAAAGTTTCCCAGACGTGTAAAAATTAAAGGAGTTTATCACCAAGAAACAAGTTTTACAAGAAATACAAAAGGGAGTTACTTATGTGGGAAAGAGAAGGCCAAAAAGAAGAATACGAAAATTATCACTCCCCAACAAAAAATGCAATAAAATCACTGGTAAAGACAGTAAAGGTAGCAGATCAACCACCTATGAAAATAATAAGAAAGACAAAAGACAAAAGTACTAAAACTACTTATTTCCATGATAATATGGCAATGGATAAACACCCAAACAAAAAGAAGGTTAGATATGATATCAAAACATAAAATATGGGAGTAGGGGAGTAAAAGAGTAGAGCTTTTAGCAAAAGATCAAACTAAAGAGATCATCAACTTAATATAGATTTCTATAAACATATGTTATTATATATGAACCTCATGGTAATCACAAACCAGAAACCTATAATAAATATACAAAAAAAAAAAGAGAGAAAGGAACCCAAATATGATATTAAAGAAAGCCATCAAACACAAGGGAAGAGAGCAAGGAGAAAGGAACAGAGAAGAACTACTAAAACACCCAGAAAAAAAATTAACTAAATGGCAATAAGTACATGCTTATCAATAGCTACTTTAAATGTCAGTGGATTAAATGCCACAATCAAAAGGCATAGAGAGGCTTATTGGAAAAAAACAAGACCCATATATGTGCTGCATACAAGAGACACACTTCAGATCTAAAGACACTCACAAACTGAAAGTGAAGGAAAGGAAAAAGATTTTTAGATGCAAATGGCAATGAAAAGTCAGCTAAGACAGCAATACTTAGATCAGAGAAAATAGACTTTATAACAAAAACTGTAACAAGAGACAAAGAAAGGCACTACATAATGATAAAAGGAACAATCTAAAAAGAGGCTATAACACTCGTAAATATGTATGCACCCAACAAAGGAGCATCTAAATATATAAAACAATTATTAACAGACACAAAAGGAGAAACAGACAGTAAGAAATAATAGTAGGGGACTTTAACACTCCACTTACACCAATGGATACATCATCCAAAGGGAAGATTGATAAGGAAACTTTGTCCTTAAATGACACAATAGACCAGATGGACTTAGATATACACAGACGATCCATCCAAAAACCACAGAATACGCATTATTTACAAATGCACATGGAACATTCTCCAAGATCAATCACATATTAGGCCACAAAACAAGTCTCAATTAATTTAAGAATACTGAAATAATACCAACCATCTTTTCTGACCACAAGGGTATAAAACTAGAAATCAACTACAGGAAGAAACTCAGAAAAGCCACAAATATGTGGAGATTAAACAAAATGCTACTGAAGAATGATTTGGTCAATGGAGAAATCAAAAAATACCTGGAGACAAATAAAAATAGAATTATGGCATGCCACAATTTATGAGATAAAGCAAAAGTGGTTCTAAGGGGGAAGTTTATAGCAATACACGCCTACCTCAACAAACAAGAAAAATCTCAAATAAACAATCTAACAGTTCACTAAAGGAAATGGAAAAAGAAGAAAAAGCGAAGCCTGAAATCAGTAGAAGGAAGGCACTAATAAAAATCAGAGCAGAAATAAATGAAATAGAGACAAAAAATAGAAAAAAAATCAATGAAACGAAGAGCTGGTTCTTTGAAAAGATAATCAAAATTGACAAACTTTTAGCTAGACTTACCAAGAAAAAGTGAGAGATGGCTCAAATAGGTAAAATCAGAAATGAAAGAGGAGAAATTACAATGGACACCTGAGAAATACAAAAGATTATAAGAGAATATTACTAAAAGCTATATGACAACAAATTGGATAATGTAGAAGAAATGGATAAATTCTTAGAAGCATACATCCTTCCAAAACTGAATCAAGAAGAAATAGAGAATTTGAATAGACCAATCACCATTAAGGAGATCTAAACAGTAATCAAAAATCTCCCAAAAAATAAAAGTCCAGTGCCATATGGTTTCTCTGGTGAATTCTACCAAGCAGTCAAAGAAGATTTAATACCTATCCTTCTCAAACTCTTCCAAAAAATTGAAGAAGAAGGGAAACTTCCTAACTCATTCTATGAGGCCAACATTATCCTGATGTCAAAATCAGACAAGGACAACACAAAAAAAGAAAATTAAAGAAATATCCTTGATGAACTCTGATGAAAAAAATCCTCAATAAAATAATAACAAACCAAATGCAACAATATTTTTGAATGATCATACATCACAATCAAGTGGGATTTATTCCAAGGATGCAAGATGTTTCAACATCTGCAAATCAATCAATGTGATATACCACATTTAAAAAATGAAGAATAAAAATCAGATGATCATCTCAATAGATGCAGAGAAATCATTGAACAAGATAAAGCATCCATTTATGATTTAAAAGTCTGAATAAAATGGTATAGAAGGAAAGTACCTCAAGATAATAAAGACCATATATGACAAACTCACAGCTAATATCATTCTCAATGGAGAAAAACAGAAAGCTATCCCTCTAAAAACAGGAACCAGACAAGGATGACCACTTTGACCACTCTTATTTAACATTGTATTGGAAGTCCTAGACAAAGCAATCAGGCAAGAAAAAAATATATAAGATATCCAAAGTGGAAAGGAAGAAGTGAAATTGTCACTATTTGCAGATGACATGATTTTATATACAGAAAACCCTACAGAATCCACCAAAAACTTCTAGAAATAGTAAATGAATACAGTAATGTTGTATGATACAAAATCAATACACAAAAATCATTTCTGTTTCCATACACTAACAATGAAGTAGCAGAAAGAGAAAATAAGAACACAATTCCATTTACAACTGTGAGAAAAAGAATAAAATACCTAGGAGCAAACTTAACCAAAGAGGTGAAATATCTGTACACTGAAAACTATAAAACATTGTTGAATGAAATAGAAGAAGACACAAAGAAATGGAAAGATATTCCATGCTCTTGGATTGGAAGAGTTAACATTGTTAAAATGTCTGTACTGCCTGAAGCAATCTACAGATCAATGGATTCCTTACCAAAGTTCCTATGACATTTTTCACAGAAATAGAACAAAGAATCCTAGACATTTTATGGAAAAACAAATGACCCAGCACAGCCAAATGAATCCTGAGAAAAAAGGTAAAATACCTGGGAGTAATCACAGTCCTTGATTTCAAAATATACTACAAAGCCATAGTAACCAAAACAGCATGGTACTGGCACAAACACAGACACACAGATCAGTGGAACAGAATCAAGACCCTTGAAATAAACCTACATATCTATGGGCAGATAATATTCTACAAGAGAGCCAGGAACATACAATGGAGAAAGGAGAGTCTCTTCAATAAATGCTGTTGGGAAAACTGGACAGCCACTGGCAAAAGAATGGAAGTAGACCACTATCTTACACCATACACAAAAAGCAAATCAAAATGGATTACAGAACTGACAGTAAGACCTGAAACCATGAATCTTCCAGAAGAAAACATAAGCAGTATGCTCTTCGACATTGGTCTTTGCAGTGTATTTTCAAGTACCAAGTCTGATGGGGCAAGGGAAACAATAAGAAAAGTAAACAAATGGGACTATATCAAACTCAAGAGCTTCTGCACAACAAATGAAACTATCAACAAAATAAAAAGACAACCTAACTATTGAAAGAAGATATTTGCAAAGCATATGTCTGATAAATGGTTAATATCCAAAATATATAAAGAACTTATACATCTCAACAACAAGAAAACAAACGACCCAATTGAAAAATGGGCAAAAGTTCTGAACAGATATTTCTCCGCAGAAGATATAGAGATGGCCAACAGGCACATGAAAAGATGTTCAACATCATTAACTATCAGGGAAATGCAAATCAAAACTACAATGAGATATCACCTCACTCCCGTCAGAATGGCTATAATCAACAAGACAGGAAACAACAAATGTTGGAGAGGATGTGGAAAGAAGTGAGCTCTCATACACTTCTGGTGGGAGTGCAAACTGGTACAGACAATATGGAAAACAGTATGGAGATTCCTCAAAAAATTAAGAGCAGAACTACCATATGATCCAGCTATTCCACTGCTGGGTATTTATCCAAAGAACATGAAAACACGAATGCATAAACATACAAGCCCCGCTATGTTCATTGCAGCACTATTCACAATAGCCAAGACTTGAACCAAACCAGGTGTCCATCAAGGGTTCAGTGGATAAAGAAGATTGGCATATATGCACAATGGAATACTACTCAGCTATAAAAAAGTATGAAATCTTGCCATTTGTGACAACATGGATTGACCTTGAGAGTATTATGCTAAGCAAAATAAGTCAGAGGGAGAAAGTCAAATACTGTATGATCTCACTCACAAGTACAAGATTAAAAGATGACAAACAAACACATAGAGACAGAGATTAGATTGGTTGTTACCAGAGGGGAAGGGGAGATGGAGGAGGGCAAAAGGAGTGAGTAGGCACGTGTGTGCTGAGGGACTGTAATTAGTCTTTGGGTGGTGAACATGATGTAACATACACATAATTTGAAATATATTATGATGTACACCTGAAATTTATATAATATTATAAACCAATGTTACCATAATAAAAAAATATTAAGAAAAAGAAAGGATCACACATGTTGAAATTGTCATTTTAAGGACTTATTTTTTTTCCTAAGCTTGATGTTTCTTGAACACTTTATATGCCAGAATGACTCACCACTAGCCAAACATAGGACCATAAGTACAATCTTATAGCTACAGATAGAGGTAACACTGACTGATGAGGCCATGATCGCTTCTCTCTTGCCTGCAAAATGACCTTGACCTTGGACTCCGCACATCAGCTTTTCTTCCGTCAAACCAGTAATGTCTCTATTTTGATTTTTAGTCTTTAATTCTTGCAGAATAATCACTTTCCTGATTTCTCAATTTTTCTTGAGATCCAAGATTAAGAAAAAATACAAACTTCCTGAAAAATATCAGCAAGGAAAACTACATGAAAACACTGAATTAATATTTTTTTAATAAAGTATAACTATGATGGAGTGGGATTAAAGGTTTCACTATTATTTAATATTTATTAGTTATTACATGATGTTTTTAATAGTAAAGGTATCTTTTTATTGAGTTATTTTAAAAAATTACAAAAACTACCAGTATTGCTATTTATTTAAATAGCAAATTATAAATATCAGTGTCTACTATATGAAAAGAGGTTCAGAATAAAATTTAAGTAAATGATTACTGTGCTTCTAACACAGCTCAAGCTTTTTCACATTAAAGATCTAGCTGATCAATCTTTCCCCCTCCTGTCCTCCTGTGTAATAACTACAACCTATCCTTTAAGAACTGGCTTAAGGTCAATATTTGTGAAGCTTTTATTTTACTGCCTGCCCCAACCTATGGTGATTGTCTACCCTGAATCCTATATCCCTTTGGTACTTGTATCCTTAGTCATTTAAAAAACTTTGTATTGTGCCCACCAAGATTTCACAATATGGCAGAGACCTGAAATAACATCCAGCATGTTTATAGCATTTACTACCGTACCTAAGATAGATTTAGAATAATTGCTCAATAAGGATAAGTTGATAGAGTCAGATCCTCCAATAGGCTACAGTTTTCTTTATACTTTGCACAATTTGTTTTAATGATTTTATATAACTTTGACAAAAACTTAGGGAAAAATAAGGGATCTAGTTATTGAATTAGAAAGAACCTCATTATAATTAGCTGCCCATCCTCCTTCTCACCCTTTTTCCTCTTCTAATATGGAAGTCATACCAATATTTTCTTGTATGTGCTCTTTTTCCTTAACATCTGTATGCCTTCAGCTTTAAATTGATACTTCAAAAAGGTCCTCCATTCTCCATTCTTATAATTTTGTAAAAAATTAAAGTATCTGGGTTGCCTTTATAGGAAAGTGAAATATAAATTTTATGATATAGGGCCATTCCAACATGACAGCCATTTCGTTGTTTGTAAGCTCTGTCGGCTTTCAAGGAGTTGGCTCTCACTGGCTCTAAATGAGTTATATAGGCTTCACTTTTATTATGTATGATTGACTGTGGGGCTTAATATTGAATAAAATAGCTGCCACAGCTGCTCAAAATAGGTATAAATCAAGAGTTTTCATTCTCAGTGGCATGTGGCAGTGTGAGAACCTATTTACGCTGCAAGGCAGCCTGTCCTTGTGGAGAAAGATTTGCCCCAGGGAAAAAGCAGGAAGGAACACAAATGGATCTATAAAACAGCTCAAGCCATAAGCATTTCTGTACCTTTTTGGGCATCAGGGCCCACCAGAATTTAAAGTAAGTGAGTTGTCAATTTATATTCTTAAAACTAAGGCATTATTCCTTCTCAAATACACATTCACTTACCCAAGGACAAAATGACCAGGGTTTTTTAAAACAGCCTATTGAATATAATTTACACATTTAACATTTACCCATTGTAAGGGTACAAAATAATTTTCTAGGGAGACCTGGGAGACCGTCTGGTGGAAGAGAAATCTTGAGGCAAAAACTCAAGATAATGCTCCTCAAATGGCACCACTAAACAGCTATCAACATGATCTTCTCACAGAAGAAGGTTTTTCCTGCTTCTTTTGCCAACTAACTATATACCTTCACCTAGATTTTTAAAACTTTCCTGTAACTGAATAGCTACTACAATATTTACACTCTTTATTTCATTCACATTGTTGTTAGACTCAAATCATTTAATAAATATGGAGCTGCTTTAAGAATAGTGTTATCCAAATGTATTATTACAACAAATAATGCTTTTACATAATTTCTCCAAGCAGCAAATAATTTAAAAACCTTTGCAAACATGGGAAATATAACATCTTGTGTAAAACCTTCAGGACTAAGCAAAGAGGAAATGTGAGGAGAATATGCTTCCAAAAATGAGACGCAGTGAAGCAAGCCAAGTTTCAAAATAAAAGCTCAGACGTACAAAATCTCTAAGAAACCATCTCAAAACAGTACTATGTTTTATGTGATCTCAGACTACCCATCTCTCCAGCTCTGACACCAGGCTCTGTTTCATGCTGAGTCAAATCCCACAGTTTCCAGAGGTGCATTGTTAGAATGTTT
This sequence comes from Equus asinus, assembly GCF_041296235.1. Lineage (NCBI taxonomy): Eukaryota > Metazoa > Chordata > Mammalia > Perissodactyla > Equidae > Equus > Equus asinus. Next base: position 57,857,005 of record NC_091809.1, read on the forward strand.
GCTCCAAATACAGCTGGATTAAGGTGCTATCACCAAATCTGTGATTATTCTGGAAGTATAGAAGTCTTTACTCTTTGCAAACAGGGTTATCCTTGATTCTCTAAAATTGAAACTGAAGTTAAGAAAAGCAGAACTTATGGTTCAAGAATCTAAACTTCCCCTCTTGGTACCATTTCCTAATCAGCATTATGGCAATGATTCAAAGGCCGCAGTTCTCAAGCATTTTCAAATTTACATATATTTTCATAAATACTCATATGATTCAAAACATGCACCATGAGTCCTCAAAACAAATGAAAAAAACTATCGTATTATTTAAACTGAACCATAACTTTTTTATGAATCACTGTATACACTCCAGGAATACTTCAAGGAAGGAAGAACATAGGGAACATGGGAAGGTTTGGGGGGTAAAAATTGAAGAACTAGGAGACTGAGAAAACTGATTTACTTAGTGCAAAGGATCTTCATTTGCTGACAGCATGGCAAACAGAGCTTAGAAATTCTGATGTCCACATCTTCTAAGAGTTTACTCCCACATACTAAGTGGGAGGCAAATATACATGTATAAGCAAGCCTCACCTTTTAGTGACCCGTGAGATGCTATGTCTTGTAAGCATGGTTCATTAATACTGATGTCATTAACTTTTGCAATATTTTGAGAAAGGTTTTTTTTGTTTTTTTTTTTTTGGTGAGGAAGATTGGCTCTGAGCTAGAATCTGTTGCCAATCTTCCTCTTTTTTTCTTTTTTCTCCCCAAAGCCCCAGGACATAGTTGTATACCCTATTTGTACATCCTTCTAGGTCGTCTATGTGGGATGCTGCCTCAGTATGGCTTGACGAGTGGTGCCAGGTATGCGCCCAGGATCCGAACTAGAAAACCCCTGGGCCACTGAAGTGGAGCATATGAACTCAACTACTATGCCACTCGGTGGTCCCAAGAAAGTTGATGTTTAATAAAAGCATTAAGTAAGTTGTGAAGAAGAGTGAAAAGTTTGTTCCATTATCCTACATAATAACATGATTGATATAAATAAATATCCATAAAATTTTAATTCGTATACTAGTGTAACTATTTAAAATCTTACTTGATACAGTTTCTTTAATAATTTGAAAAATACCACTTTTTATCATGTTTGAAAACTTAGAGATAAGGACAGAAAAGGATGGAGATAAAATTTAAAACATTCATAATGTCATAATTCATGGATAATCTCAATTAACTTTGAGGGTATAGGAATATGTTTTGTATGTGTATGGGTTTATAATTGGGTTAAATATTGTAATGATATTTTCTCCTAAAAACATTGAAACTTCTGTGATATTAAATATTTTTCTAAAACAAAAATTTGAATAGATTAAGAGTGTTCATTGTATGAATATTCCATAATACCATACTTAACGAATTCTCAATTATTGGATTTTATTTATTTTTCAATTCTAGATTAATCTTTGACAATTTGTTGGTTATAACCTTAGAGTATAAATGATATGGAGTTATTTGATCAATGAGATCACCCTTTAAGACTTTTGACATATTTTCTTCAAATTGATCTCCATAAAGTTTTTACTACTTTACAGTTTCACCTGACAGTGTAAAAGAAGGTCTATTTCTATATATCTTTACCAAGTTTGAACACTATCATTTCTTTATTCTTTATTAGATAGGTAAAAAAATTTAAAAGACATCTCATTGTTGGGCTAAATTACATTTGTATAGCAGAGTGGTTAAGAATATTGTGTATTAGAGTTGGTCAGCCCTAGATTTGTGACCCAGCTCTACCACTAAGTAACTCTGAGCAATTTAACTGCCCTCTTTATGTCTCAGTTTTATCACATATAAAGCAGGTTTTACAATAATACCTGCCTGCTACATCTGCTATGTTTAAATGGTATAACTCAGCATGGTACCTGGCATGCATTAAGTATTTAATAAATGGTAAAAATTATTTTGTTGTTATTGCTACCCTAAAATTGATTTGTACTTCTCTTTACATTCATTAAATATGCTTATTTATTAATTTGTGAATTACATGTCTATTTTTAAGATATATCTAAATCATGAGAATTTTTCTTATTTTTTGTAAAAGTTCTTTACAAAAAATCTTTAAGATTTATTAAGCTTTTTCAACATTATATCTGATATAACCAGATTATTCCTATTTGTATTTATTCTTTTAATATGGCTTATGATATTTTCTGAACTTCAGAATTGTCTAATTCTCTAGCAAAACTGAGCGAATTTTCTTTTGTTGATTATGCCTCTGCTTATACACTTATGAAAGTTTTTCTTGCACTAAGATAATTAATGGATATTAACATCAAACCAAGACATCTAATTAAAGGATTTTATGTGCTAAGACATCTAGGAGCCAGCAAAATGTCATGACTGAGAATCTACATAGTTGCTATTAGAATTTCTGAAAGAAGCCCCCAAATATACCCAATTACATAATCTGCTTGTGCTTGAAAACAATCAAAGTATTAATCAAAACAGGCATCCATGTCTACTGAATGGGAAAATTTGAGAAGTTGTAATAGAAAATCTTGATAGGGATTAGGCCAAATGTCAAGAGATATGATGAAAAATTTATAAATAGTGAGAAAAAATGCGTGGCAAAATAAAGCTATATTTGAGCTTCATGCCTCTATGTTAAATTATCCAAGAAGATATGACTATCTTTAATATCTGTAATTTAAAAATGATTGCTCTCCAGCATGTCTGTAAGCATTAGATTACATAATAAGTCTTTGAATTTCTGTGTTTTGTAGTTTAGTGTTCTATTTCCATTCTCTAAGAATGTGTATTAAAAATAATTAATTTGTGATTTATTTCTTTATGGGTAACTTTTACTTTGACAAACAGGCCTCTAAAGCAAAAAATTGTTTATGGTACATTTTAATTTTTTTCCTTTGTGTATATTGGACACATAAAAATATGTTTCTTTCCAGTTACTGGTTATAGATTCAACAATTGTAGAGGGACATTTCAGAAAATACTACAACAGAATTCAAGAGATTGCTGGATCATTGACCATCATGATTTCTGAATCGTAGTGTCCTTCCTAGACCTTCAAGCATTTGCATTTTAGTTGGCATCGAGACACTACATAAAAACTATTTTTTATATAGTCCTAAGAAGGAAGACTCAAATACAGTCTTTTTTTCCTTATTTTTAATACATATACTATAAAAATGTAAGAAGAAAAGAAAGCATTTTCTTCTTTGTAGTGTCCTTAATGAAATGATTTTTATGATTATTTGGTGACATCTATGTGAATGCCATTCCATAGATATTACTGCCCAAGCTTATAAAGGATCAGAGGTGAGCATGTATTATTTGGAAAGAACTTAGCTCCATCTCTGTTAATCACAAAGTCTTCTTGGGATTACTGTTGGATAGTTAATAAGGTAATAACCTTTGTCTATATAGATCTAAGGTAATTAGAGAGCAGACTGCAATAAAGTAATCATGGTAGCATTAAAGCATTAACAGATTTATCCAGGGAAAATTAATCATTTTGCAGCTATCAAAATGATAACAGCCAGACATTTTTGCTTGCTTACTATTTAAGTACTTTTCTAAGTGCTTTACATGTATTGAATCATTTAATCTTCACAATACTTCCAAGAGATGTGTACTAATGTTATGTCCAATTTATAGGTAAGAAAATTGAGACACACAGGAGTTAAGCAGCAGGTCTGAGTTCACACAGGTAGCATGAAAGATCCCAGATTTGAATTTAAGCAGAATGACTCTAAGATTCTCATTCTTAACCACTCACTATTTTGAATTCAAAAAGAGAAATCCTTTCATATTCTTTATTTGAACCAGATCTTCAAAGTAAGGTGACGGGAAACATCTCCAAACTGTGGATCAGCACCACCTGGCTTAGGCTGCAGAGAAAATTCTAACTTTGAACATTAGATTGAAATATACAACTTGGTAAATTCTTCTAGCACTCTTAGGTGTTCTGTATTTCAAAATGAAGGGGAGAATTAAGGCAATTGTTGAGAGATACAATAAATAAGGGAATAAGATGAATGAATTAACTTCCAAAAATCTCTCCACGTAAGTCTTGATTAGTCTCTGCATTCAGGGAAACTCAAATTAAGATACTCCCTATGCCAAGGTAATTCTGTGTAACTTTTACAAATAAGCTTCAAATTTTATCATTGTCATTTTCTCCATTCCCATTTCCATTGAACTGCTTCAAATATACGTAAATTTAAAATTTACAATATTATGCAATTACATAAGTTATGAATTTATGATAAATATGTAATTTATCATAGATATTTAGAGTAACAGGGATTGAATTTACCCTTCTGCCCAAAATAACCAAAAATAAAAACTACAGGAAAAAATATGAAACTACAATTTTCATGATATTGCAAACTAGGTAATAAATGACAGCTGTCTATGAGAGATAAGAAACAAACCAGGTGAATCCTAGGACTATCCCATCTTATTGCCTCGAGAGAGATTCCAGGCTACAGTGCCATGAGGAAGAATCTGGGCAGAGTCTAGTGTTTACCCTGAGCTGAGGAGAAGGACTTGGTAGCGTTGAGAGGAAAAAGCAGCTAGTATTTGAAGGAAGAGTCCCAGAGAGGAGAGAACTGCAGAAAGAGAGGAGGGAGGGAAGGAAGGAGAAAGAGAGAGATCTGGAGATAAGCACAAAGTTCCCTCAAGTCTTCAGCTAAGTGTTGATCAGTGCAGGCATGTGAGGTAACTACCAGAGACCAAGGAAAAACCGTTCAACATAATTAGAGGGAACAACAAGGGAACTCACACTGGGCCAGGAAGAGTGCCTGTTCCCAACAGCAAGAATGGAAACCCTCATAATAGATGACACATTGAGTATATGGGTACAAAACTAAGAAGGGGATTCTCCATAAGTGGAGTAAAATTAACTTTAGACTAAAAGCTCCTCCTGCCTAAAAAATCTTAAAAATTAGACTAAAAGTATCAAATAATTTCTACATAAATTAACTGCTCATAAATATATGTAGACACACGAAAGTATTCAGCACCCAGAAAAGTAAAATTATCAGTGGCTGGAATCCAATACAAAATTACCAGACATGAAAGAAACTAGAAAACAATACATAATAAGGAGAAAAGTAATAAATTGAAATTGGCCCTGAAAAAAATACAGATGATAGAATTAACAGATAAAGACATCACAATAGTTATTATAATTCGTTCCATATGTTGAAGAAGGTAAATTGAACGTGATAAGCAGAGGGCTGGATGATATTGAAAAGATCTAATTCAAACTTCTAAAGTTGAAAGCAGATGAAAAATAAATTGGATAGGATTAACAGTAGTTTAAACTTTGCAGAGGCAAGGATTAAAGATATAGAAACATAAAGTATCAAAAATGAAATACAGAGAAAAATGAAGACTGAGAAAAACATGTTCATAAAATCAGTGAGCTGCGGGGCAATTTCAAGAAGCCTGATACATTTGTAATTTGAATGCCTGAAGATGAAGAAACATAGAAAAAAATAACAAGTATATTTTCAAAAAATAACGTCCAACTTTTTTTCAAAATTTGATAAAAACCATAAACACAGAGATCCAAGAATCTCAATGAACCTCGATCACAAGGAATATTAAGAAAACTATACCAGGACATATCATAATCAATTTACTTAAATCCAATGATGAGAAATTCTTAAAAACAGCCAGAGAAAAAGGAACAATACATTCCATGGAAAAAAAGAGAAAAATGATAGCCGACTTCTTGTCAGAAGATTGTAAGCCAGAGACAATGAAGGAGTATGCTTAACGTACTGAAATAAAAAATGCTGTCAAACTAGAATTCTATATCAAGAAAAAAATCTTTCAAAACTGCAGGTGAAGTGATAGCTGTGCATACAGAAGCTGAAATAATTCATCACCAGCAGACCAGAGTGATAAGACATGTTAAAGAAGGAGTAAATATGACACAAATGAATAATGAACAGCAATAATAGTGACTGCATCAGTAAATATAAAAAACACCTTTCTTACTTGCAACTTTTAAAAGATAATTGACTGTTTAAGAAAAAATAATAACACTAAATTGTCGGCTTTATAGGGTGTGTAGAAGTAAAATGTTTGACAACAATAACACAGAATCAATGTGCTATTATATAACATAAGGGAAGAAACAGAAGCACACCATCGTAAATATATGGTTCTTATACTATATGTGAAATAGTATATTATCAATTGAAGGTAAACTATGATAAGGTAGAGATGTATAGTATAAACATTAAATGAACAACTACAGTAACACCACGAAGAGTTATAGCTAATAAACCAACAAAGGAGATATTAAAAAAAAAAAATCAAATAATCAAAAAGAAGGTAATAAAAAAAGAAAAACAAATAAACTAAAAAACAGAATATACAGAAAAGAAACAGCAGGATGGTATATTTAAATGCAACCATATCAATAATCCTATTAAATATAAATGATCTAAATGCTCCAATGAAAAGACAGGGATTGTGAATGTTTAACTGATACTGAAATGAATAAAGCCTTTTTACGGCAAAAAAAAGAGAATATTCTTACTCTTGCTGGGCAATTAAATATAAAACCCAAAATTAGTTAGTGCCAACTAAGTAAGGTGTGTATCTGTGGTGGAAGTTGCTAAGCTTTGGCAATCTAGTAAGGCATGTGAGAGCCTGAGTAGAGTGAGTGTTTGTTCATGGGATGTCAAACCCCAAAGGAGGGTGGTTGAGAGCAGAATGTTAGAGCCCAAATGGGGTCAATAAGGTTTCCATGCATTAGAGTGACAGGAATGGCCCAGCATGGGGTGTCAGAGGCTAAGTATAATGAAGAAGGCATAGTGGATATGGCTTAGTATATGGTGTTAGGTCTAAGTGGAATGAGGAAGGCAACCAAATGGGGACAGCTATGGCAGCTTCATGTAGGGTATCTGAGCTGGACTGGGGTGAAGATTGTGTCTGTATAGCAACAGCACTAGTTACTAACATCTGAATTGATCAATTAAGTAAATATATTGAGGCTAATGGGAGGCAGATTTGTCATTGTTGGAGAAGAAAGTGACAATTACAGAAAGAGAAAGAGTTACTATGAATTCTATAGTGCTAATTGCATTGGAGATATAGTGAACATGTGGTTTTTAATGGATAAATGATATTGATAGACAGATATAGATACAAATATAGATATAGATAGATCATAGCTCTGTTATATGAGAGGACCTGGAACAACTAAACCTTAATAGCAGTGAGTAAATAGAGTTTTCTTTTTTTTTCCCCTAAATGTCATTCCTAAAATGAACCAGGATTCCTTGGAGAAATGGCTGATTCCAGCCCTGGAGCAGAGAAAGCACATCAGATGAATCCCAAATATTTTCTTATGCGAGAGAGCAAGGTAGTGTTCAAAAACCATAGAGATACTTTGGAGAAGCCTGGCCAACACCTCTTAATTAAGTGATCAAAGTTAAAATCACCAGCAGGAAAAAAAAAAAAAAAAAAGAAAACATATGCCTTCTAATATACAAAATAAGAACGAATATATAAAGACCACATTAATACTTCTGGGATATTCCTGCCAAAGATGGATAATCTGATCTATTGAAAAGGAACCATCAAGCAAATCAAAATTGAGGAACATTGCCCAAAATAAATGTCTTCCAATCTTCAAAAATATAAAAATCATGAGAGTCAAAGAAAAAGTAAAGAAGTGTTCCAGATTTGAGCAGAATAAAAAGAAATCAACCGAATGCAACACATGATTCTGGACTAGAATTTTCCACTGTAAAGGGTAGTGTTGAGACAATTGGTAAATATTATATAAAGTCTAAGAATTAGATGGTAAAATGTATCAAAATGTTCATTTCTTGATTTTGACACTTATACTGTGTGCAATGTCCTTGTTTTTAGGAAACACTCCGAAGTGTTCAGTTGGAACAGGGTATCAGTTTAGCTTATTTATCTCAAATGGTTCAGTTCAAAAAAATTGTTTGTACTATATGTGCAACAATTTTGTATTTTTGAGAATCTTTTAAAAAATAAAGTTTTAATGAAAAATGTAAATTTTTACATATGTAAAAAAACTTTCTTGAAATTATGAATAAAATTAAAAAGACAAAAACAAAATAGGAATCATTTGAGGCAAATATTAATATATATCTATGAATTATGTAGGAAAATATAAACATAGGATTTAATACAGGCAAGGTAGGATTTAGTATAAGAAGTTTGAGGGGTTGGGAGAGTGAAAGTCAGGACTGGCAGTGTTTAGGAAATCAGGAAGCACAGGGAGTACCAGTCAATCACCCTCTATAATATCTGTTGCCTACTGCACCAAAGTGGCAATTTGTAAAACAATGTTCAGAAACCCATGGTAACACGACATCTGTAGTCTATTGGAGACCATGTGCCTGTTATCCTACTGCAGCAGAAGCAATAATGGCTTCTCTTTCTGTTCCACCTTCCAAATCTTGTGTGACTGTTTCATGTTGCTAGACTCTAACCCAATAAGACACTGTCAGGCATTCTGGGAAAGATAGTTCCCGGGCTTCCAATCCCTATGATATAGAGGAGCACTGAGAAGGAGAAGAAGGACACTTAGTTGGCAGTAGATAATCCAGCACATGATAATAGTATTAATATATAAAGGCCCCATTTAATTAATTAATTAAAGTAAATAAAACTCCAATTGAAATCTGATTACAAGATATAAGCAGGGGGCCGGCCCCATGGCCTAGTGGTTAAGTTCATGCGCTCCGCTGTGGTGGCTCAGGGTTCGGATCCCGGGCATGGACATGGCACCACTTGTCAGGCCACATTGAGGCGGTGTCGCACATCCCACAGCTAGAAGGACATGCAACTAAGATATACAACTGTGTATGGGGGGTGGAGGTTGGGGAGATGAAGCAGAAAAAAAAAAAAAAAGATTGGCAACAGTTCTTAGCCCAGGTGCCAATCTTTAAAAAAAAAAAAAGATACAAACAGAAAAAACTAGAGGAAACATAAATTATTGATAAATATGACAAATATGTAGGATACATTTTTTCATATTCATTAAGTACAATTAAATTTATATCTAGCTTTTATAATGAATGATGTAATGAGTTGGGCAATCGCATATATAAATGAAAGCAGTATCTACTGCCACTAAATTTAGGATAAGGGATTGGCAAAATGTGTTCAGTGATCTAAAATATGTATAGTCTGGCTCAGCAATTGCATTTATTGGAATACAGCCTTTAAAAATCTCCAAGTAACAAAGACATTTAATTGAATAGTTGTTCCTTATTAAATGATTGTAATCAATATAAAAGTCCAATAATAGGAGAATTCTTACACAAAATATGAATCCATAGCATGGAATATTATATAACCATTAAAAAATCATGATTTAGAAAACACTTAAAAGAAAAATTCATACAATACACAGTTTTAAAAAGTATGGTAAAAAAGCATCATTACAAAATTTGTATCTATAGAAGGAAATACTGACGGACATTACTACTAGTGTATTTTCTTTCTTCCCTATTCTTTTAAAGTATTTTCCAGATAGTCTACAATGGGTTTGTTGCAAATAAATTCAGAAAAAATAATATAAATATTTTATATAAAATATATTATCATAGCCCTTTTGAGAAACTAAGACAGAATAAAATGCAGATGAGTCAGGGTAAGAGATTTAGAAGTCGAATTCATTGGCAAGTAGGGAAAGCCCTGGGAGTGTACAGGTAAAAAGAAAAGAGGTTGCATGTGAGGCTGGAGACAGTGACTACACTATAGCCTTTCTCCTGTTGTAACTCTTTTCTGGATATCCTAATTTGAAAGCAGTGATAAAATGTATGTGCTGATATATGGTTCTGCTTACTGTTGAATATCAACTCTGTAACTATCTATGATCAATCCAATTGTAATTTATAAATACAATTAGTGTTTCATTGTTTTATAAGTATTTTTTACTTAACTAAGAGTACAATTTATTCAATTTCATTGACAAGGTCAAGGGCAATGAGCTAGGCCATTTGTCTGACAGATTAGCAGTTAAATAAACGTCCATAAAGAGATCATGAGTGTCAAATATTAGGGAAAATCTTAGATTCAGTATGGAGCATTTGGCGACTTCGATTTGTACCAACATTCTTGAGATTGGCAACCAAAATTGTTTCGTTAGGTACACACACACACACACACACACACACACACCCAAATCAAAAGAGCTTCCATTATACATAACAGTAAATGTAAAATAACCAGTAACATCTAAATAAAGGTCATGCCTGTGAGTATCAGAATTAAGGGCTACATATTTGTACGAGGCCTAATGCTGTAGTTTCGGGTAGTATTCACCCGAGCAGATATTGATATTACTGACCCTATAATAAGGAAAACCTTCCCTCCCTTAAACTCAGCTCAAATGATTGGTCTGTGTCTATGCTTTGCCTCTGTTTATTGGCTCTGCACAGAGCAGAGTAGACAGCTTTACGGTTAATATTGTCAAGTCTCTTAGTGGGCTCAAAAGTATATCATTTCTAACTGTACCCCACTGCCCCTTCCTGACCCCTCTCCATCCTGTTCTTCACATGTAAGACTTATCCATTCCTTCTGCACTTTTGAACTTTCCACACTTACACTTTGTTTATTATCAATTTTCTTATCTGACTTGGCTCAAATAAAAAACTTCTAGGGGTAGAAAAAGAGGTTGCAATGGCCATGTATACCATTAGGACAGAGCCGCTATCTCAATTCGAATATTTCAGACAATAACTTTATTTTTTTTTTAAGTTGTTTTGGACACATCTAATTGTGGTATAAATTAATCAGAGAAACTCAGAAATGAAATTTTCCCAAAACAAAATGTGCCACTGACATATATTATACTTATTGAAGAATCTACACAACTGTTCTAAGCCATAGATATATAAAAATAAATGACACAATTCTTACCTTTATGAAGTTTAAAGTCTAGTGAGATGAACTTACTAGTCAATAGGCTACCATCACTCAGTCTGTTAGGCCTGGGATGGAGTGCTTTGGTAGTGTATGGGAAGGTTTCCTAGTGACTTCCATCACTTTAGTTGATTTTTAGATTTAGACCAGAAAGGACTGAGTATGAGTAATTCAAGAGAGGAGCTAAAATGAGATTTTTATCAAACATAGAGAAAATCATGCACAAAAATTGAGGATAAGACTAAACAAGAAAAGTTTTAAAATATTTTTGCATGGTTGGAAAGTAAAAGATGAGCTATGGGTTGAAAAGATTGTGTATGCTAATGAATTGCATAAGAGTTATTTATCCTGGGACAATGGTAAATTATTTAAGAATATTAAATAAGGGTGTTACATTGACAGACTTATGATCAGGAAAGATGACCTGTAGAATGGACAGCAGATTGAATGGTACATATGAAACCAAAATTGCCCACGTTACCAAGTATTTGTCAAAATTTCCAAACCTGAGATTGGATGCAATTGGAATTCAGAGTTAGGAACCAAAGTGCGAATGAATTGGGTTTAAATAATACTAGTCCTTTCTCTTTTTTGCCCTTTCCTTCCCTGTCAACTTCTCTTTCCTCCATAATGACACTTACTTTTAAATGACTATCTTCCAGTGAAGGGGAGAATAATCAGTAATATCACCCAAGGGTAAAGGAAGAATTAGACTTAGCGAAAAATTAAATGTAAAGGAGAAAAATACTTTCTTATCTGCCCTTGAAGAACAGGCATTTCCTGGAATAAAGAAAATAATTTAGTGGAAATATTTTCCATTTCTCAGAAGAGAGATCCACCCTGTTCCCTGTTTCCCTGATGCTTCAGTTAAAGAGAAATAAATGGTTTTGATATATAGTCACATCAACTTGTCTTCACAAATGTTTCGGAGGTTCTTGAAGACATGATTCCTGTAATCTTTTGCCTCCATAATCTTATAATTATTTGGGAGCAGATAATATGTATTGTAACAGGGGAAAAGTATGAGATACTTTTGAATATCATAGTTATGATGGAGATAGAAAGTAAGCTAAATACTTAAAAAAGATCAAAAACTATGTCTTTCTCTCCCCACAATCTTAATACTTAACACTCTCCCCCTTTTTTTAAATTTCTGACTCACATGCCAAGTTATTTTTAAAAGCTACATCTTGCATAGTGACACTCTCAATGAGTTTGAGAAACCATCTTGGAAATTATTTATAAGCAATTTTAGAGTAAATAGAGTGCATGTTTATTAATTAGAGAAAAATATATGATTTAGCTCCAAGTATTGCTACAATATTTTTTTCATGGAAATAAAAAGTCCCTTAAAGTCATTCTGGAGTACTATTTAAACCTGGTTCCATATCATCGTCTTTGTTATAGTTTTCCCGTAAATGAGAATATACTGATAAATTTGGATATGACAGAAAACTATTTTCTTCTGATAGTTAAACTTTAAAAACTACATAAAATATAATAATGCAAAGGTATGTGATATTAAAGAACAATTCTGAGGCCAAAGAGACTTGTAACAAGGATGAATGTAAATACACATCCAAAGAAAACTACTTCTAAACAGACCTTGAAACAGGAAAGAAGAGTTACAGAGGCAGGAGGTGGCAGTACCCATTTCTCTCTGTCCTGACAGTGAGAACCTTAAAGTGATAACGAGGAACTTTCACATTTGTTGTTTGCTCTAGTTAAAATATTTTTCTCCTAATTCTCTGAGCAGGCAGCCTCCCTCAATTATGCTTTATCTTCTTACTCTATTCATAAATTTCCCAGAACTTGTCACATTTTCTAATTCTTATATATTGTGTGTTTTGTCTGTTTCCTTAACAGACAAGGCTTAAAAAGATATGGATAGTTAGTCTTGATCACTTTTATAACTCTTATTCTCAGGCAGATGTGTGCCTGACACACAGGGTACCAAATAAACACTTGTCAAATAAATTAATTCATGCAAATCTGTGATGGTTTTTTTACCTCTCCAAGAGTAATTTTTATATTTACACATAAAAATATTTAATGTGGCTAATAAATATGTAATGAATGACCATTATATGCCAGAGACAGAGCTAGACATTGGAAGTAACAGCAATATATGAGAGAGAGAAAAAAGAGAGAGAGCGAGGACCTTTGCCCTCCCACAGATTATAGTATAGAAGGTAACAAGCGGTTAATTAAATATCTACAACTCCTCTATGAAAAAGAATTACAGGGTGACATGGGTGGTTATGATGGGGCCCTAATCTAATTTTGATGCATAGGGAAGGCATCCCTGAGAAAAGATCCTTTAGGTTAACAAATAATGATATACAGGAATTAGTTAGGTGAATGGAAGAAATGAGTTTTACAGTGGAGGAGAGAGCATGCTCAAAGATTGGATGTGGGAGAAAAAGGGGCCTGTGAAGAACTGAGAGAATGATGATTGGAGAGGCCAGAAAAGTGAGCAAGAGACATAAAATAAGGCTAGAGAGGGCCAGATTCCTAATTATATACAACATTATAGGCTTTGTTAAAGAATTTAGACTTTGTGCTTAGAGTAATCAAAAACCATTGGATAGTTTTAATAAGAGAATGACATGATCATATTAGCATTTAAAAAATTGCTCCAGGACTTCAAATTCAAAATGGCATATTGAACACCCACTGAAATCCCATCCTCCCATGCCAAACACCTAGGTAAGGCCAGCTACACAATTTGCAGGGGCTGATGCAAAATGAAGATCCAGAAACCATTTCAAGAGGGATAACGTACTGTTAAAAGTATAATATGCAAAGTTTTTTCATAAAAATATTTTATCACTTATAAAAGGTAATAGTGGACTTCTGCTTACAGGAAGATGGAGTAAATGTACTTTTCACTGTCTCTTGCTAAGCACAGCTGAAAACACTGGACATTATTATATAAAACAAATACAAACAGATGTGGAAGGTAGGGAGAAGAAGGCAGACCAGGTAGGTACCTAGGGACGTAAGGAAAGACATTGTGTTGACTTCTCTGGATTTTCTTTTTGCCTCATATATCCAAGACATGAGCTGAAGAAACCAGCCACACAGAAATGTCAATGAGTGTAGACTGAAAAAAAAAAAAAAAAAAAAGCCTGTCTGTCTAGCCACAGGACAAGGAAAGGGGCAGCCTAGTAAGAGAGAAAGCTGTTAAGCAATAACTGCTCAGCATCAACCAAACATCACAGAAATAGCTGTGTCTGCAACACCATCCATGCCAGTAAAGGGCCAGTGGGTAGCCTAGACTTCTGCATTCACAAGGGTATAACAAGGCCCCCCAACCCCCGCACAAAGTGATGTTAGAGAAGGCCTAGTGGGGAACTGGGACTTTCACCCCTTTTGGTTCATAAATAACCACTCCCATGATGTTAATGGAGATGATGCGGGGAACCAGAACTCCCACCCCCACCCAGCAGTAATGAGTGGCAACCCCCTATACGTGGATGTCAACAGAGGCCAGCGGCCAGCTAAAACAGAAGGATTAAATAAGATCCAGAATCTTATAACATATCCAAATTATCAATATCAGGAATGAAATAGGGGATATAACTACAGACATCAGAAGGAGAACGAGGGAAAAATACCACAAAGAACTCCAGACAAATAAATTTGACAACTTAGAGCAACTGGACCACTTTCTTAAAAAGTTCTGTTAAAAAAACAAATCTACCACAACTCATGCAACACAAAATGGAATATTTGCATAGCCTTGTAACTATAAAAGAAATTGAATTCATAATTTAAGAACTCCTAGAAATGTTCTGTAGTTTGACTGTACTGATGTCAATATCCAGTTTACAATATTGTATTGTAATTTTGCAAGATGTTACCACTGGAGAAACTGAGCAAAGTGTACATGGGATTTCTGTATTATTTCCTACAAAAGCATGTGAACCAAAAATTATCTCACAATAAAGTTTAATTAAAATCTTTATCACAAATTAATTGTAATTCTAAGTAAAGAAAAATGAAATTTTTAAATTAATAGCATGAACTTTACCGTTTATCATCATATTGTGTAATGCCAGTTTTAAATACAAATATAAAACCATTTTACTTGTGTGCAGAATCACGAATATCTTTTAGCTTCAACATGGATATATAATTCTACCAGAACAGTAGAAACACTGTACACAATTGTTTTTATTGAATTTCTGATACACACACATTCTAAACACTCTGTCTTCAGCTTATTGAGGAGAAAGAAAGGACTGAAAGGAAATGAACTATGAATTGCCCTATTTTCCCTTTCCTTTGTGTGCTATCATTTATTTCATCTTATTTTGGTAAGAACACTTAACATGAGATCTACACTCATAACGAATTTTTGTGTACAATACTTTATTGTTGACTCTAGGCACAAAATATAGAGCAGATCTCTAGAGGTTATTCATCCTGCTTAATTGAAACTTCATGCCCTTTGATTTGTAACTCTCTATTTTCCTCTCCCTGAGCCCTAGCAACCACCATCCCACTCTTTGATTCTATGAATATGGTTATTTTGGATACTTCATATAAGTGACGTAATGCACTGTTTATCTTTCTGTGACTGACCTATTTTTAGCATAATGTCCTCAAAGTTCATCTATGTTGTCATATATTGCAGAATTTCCTTTTTGTGGCTGAAGAGTATTCCACTGTACTTATACTACATTTTACTTATCTATTCATCTGTCAATGGACACTTAGATTATTTTCATATCAAGGTTATTGTGAATAGCACTTCGATGAACATTATGGTGCAGATATCTCTTGAGATCCTGATTTCAATTCTTTTGGATAAATACCCAAAAGTAGAATTGCTGGAATCTTCAATTTTTAAAGAACTTCCATACTATGGATGTAAAAATGTTCAACATCACTGATGGTCAGGGAAATGCAAATCAAAACCATAATGAGATTTCACCACATACTGTCAGAAATGGTTATTATCAAAAGAACAAAAGACAACAAAAAACAAAAGACAACAAGTGTAGGTGAGAATATATAGAAATTGGAATGCAAAATGGTGCAGACTCTATGGAAAAGTGTGTGCTATCATTTTCAGCATAAATGTGTGGCTAATATAGACAAGTAATGCGACTTAGAAA
The DNA here is from genome assembly GCF_041296235.1 of Equus asinus. NCBI lineage: Eukaryota > Metazoa > Chordata > Mammalia > Perissodactyla > Equidae > Equus > Equus asinus. Next base: position 57,873,069 of record NC_091809.1, read on the forward strand.
GGATATCTATGAAAGGGTTCCTTAGGCCTTTGAATTTGTTAGAGCGCTATTACCTTCTTTGTACATCCTATGTAAGATCTGGTTTGAACAGAAAACATGGTTGCTTACAACTCTCAGCTCCCCACGTAATTAATCATAGATGTATGGTTCTAGAACACTAGCACAGAACTCCAATGGACCCGTTATTCGTGAGAGTTCATGGAGACTCAGAACAACATGGAATACGATTGATTGGATATTGCTAGCAAGGACCAAGAGGAGTCAAGTCTAACTCCTAGGTTATTCTCTGGTGCAGATATTCTGATTGACTGATCTTAACTTATATTATAATTTTATGGAACAAATCTTTGAAATATTATGAGAAAGTGTTACTATTCTTAGAAGACAGTTGAGTGAAATTATGAGGAGTATTTGTTTTTGAGTAAAACAGCTTGGAATATGTACAAAAAATAGGAATAATGTGGGAATGAATAAAATATGAAACATGTAGTGCCTGCTGGGGAATAATGATACTTTTACTACTATGGTATTGATTGCCTATCCATGACAATAGTTGCTGGAGTACCCACTGGGCAGAGTAAATGTGCAGTTTAGCTACTAGCAAGAGATTATGAATAAATGAGAAAAGTTCAGCTTGAATAAAAGTATTTTTAAAATAGTAATCATAAACTCTAAGGAAAAGTCATTTACTTTCTGCAAGCATATGCTATGTGCCATGTTTTAAATGTAACACTGCATTTTAACTACAAAGGACTGATGGTAAGATACCAGAATTTTTTTGTGTGTGTGGAAGGGGGTGTTTCCAAGGGTTTTAATCCAGTTCAGAATCAAGAGAAAGAAAAAGGATCAACTGGTGGAAGTTATAAGAAGACCATTTATTTTCAAGGCAAGAAGAATTTACATTGTTTAGAGCTGTCCAAAGCTAGAATGTGTTGCCTCGGGAATTTTGACATTTTGATATCCTAAATCCAAAGGTAGTAAATAAGTGTATGTGTATTTTATAATATGTAGAAATGATAAATAAAGTAATATATTTTATGTGATATGCTATATATATATAATGTAACTGTATATTATATAATATATATATTACAAAACAAAGAATTCAAGAAATGGATTGGAAGTTGTATTACATCCATGCCTCCAAATTGTTCTTCACTGTCATTCTGACATTGCAAACTCACCTAAGATGCATAATAAACATATAAATTTCCAAGCCCACTTAATACCCATTGAGTGTCTTGAGGTGTGGAATCCATGACTCTACATTTTTTAAAACCCGAGAGGTGATTCTGATGTATCCTGTCCATGGAGCTGCTGACCTAAATGACCTCTATTATCCTTCCAAATCTGACACTTAATTTATTCAGTTTCCATCAGTTCTTGGAGTGCAGGAAATGAACTTCCATGCCTTTCTTTATATTCAGGGCCTTGCTCATAATTGCCATTGAATAAATATTTCATGAATAAAAGAACAAATGAATGATTGAATCAAAGATAGGACAGCTCCTTTTCCCTGAGCTCTCTGTATAATACTGAGTCCTTTAAAAATGGGCATAGAAGTTAATGAAATAAGTATTAAAGATAAAATAGAATGCAGTAGCCAGAGGGAGAAAAAATATGGGTAAAACAAATTCAATTATTTAGTATTTTTGGGGAGAGAAGGAGGTTAGAGAGAAATTAAACTAAGATAAGTTTGAGAAACTAGAACAAGCTGAAAAACTATGGATTATATAGAACTTGAAACCATAGAAAAAGAAAGCAATATATCAGTTTTGAGAGGTTGAGCAGTAAGAGACAGGGAAGAAGAAAGCTCTGTCACTGAAGCTGATATGATCATCATCCAGAAACCACAGCCTAAGAAAAAATATATTTCTATTTCCTTTTGCTCTAGGAAGTAGCTTAGTTACAGGGACTGTGAATATATTAAGCCTTTTGCTGCTCACCTTCAGGGCATGATTCATGACCATTTTTTTTATTTTCTAGTCTGGCATGTTCTGGAGTATAAAATAATTTGGTTTCTGTGCTTCTGACATCTAAAAATATTTCAGTGATTAAAAGTTTAATTAAGTCAGTAGACCCTAAGGTCTCTTGGCAAGGATAGATTTGTTTTGTTTTGTTTTGTTTTCTGCTTTGTTTTATTTTTATTTTGGATCAAATTCATTAACACATATGCTTGTGTGTGTGCACACACACTTGGTTTGTAGGAAGCATTGATAGACTCTGTAAAAAAAACAGAGCTTTTTAAAAATATTCATTAACTATTGCTTCTCAAGTTAATCAAGATTACTAGTAAGCAGCACTTTTGCGTGGACTATTCCAGAGATGTTTCATTGCAAAATGGTCTATTTATACTAATAAATGATGAGGAATATAACAAATAGCTTAAAGTAATAGGTGAGAGGATTAAAAACTGGAATATGTAATATCGAGGAGTCCTATAGATTCTCCATGCCTCCGATCCCTTCCATCACTATCCTGATTCAAGATGCAGCTTTGTCATGGATCGAAACAAAACCTGTCTGATTAATAGTGGAAAGTTGTGTATTTTCCACTGCAGTTCAATAATTCAGGGCTGCATTAAATCCATTTGGGATTAAGGTGTTATTTAATTAATTAATTTATCATAAACCACCTGATTCATTGATTCAGGGACATTTGCTATTTAGTGAGCTCTTCCACTTGCAGACGTTGGTTGTCTTATTGTTTCGGCAAAACCTGGCAAAGCTTCCTACATAAAATAATACATTGAGGGGACAAAAGCACGGTGTCAATAGCTATTGAATGAATTCCTGTGCATATTTGTCAAGATAATTTTCTGAGACAGAGATTTCTGGGTTTTTCTTGCATCTTCTGTTTTACTTTTCCATTTCCTGCCTTTTTTCCCTCCTCTTTAAGTAGGTAGCCACACTACTTTCTTTCCTCAGGTGAGGTTTGGGTTTGGGCTTGTTGGTCTTTGTCTTCAAGTGTTTAAACCCATTGAAAAAATAGCATTTGAAGAGACACAGTTTACCTCTAGACTAAAAAAAGATGCCTCCAGGCTAGAAGAAGTGTGCATGTGTGTGTGTGTGTAAGCTGTGTCCATTGAGAGGAGGGATTTGGGATCCCTGAGGATGTCACAGAACCTCAGAATGAATGGCCACATGTTACATTGAGAAGACTGGAAGAGCACAGCACTTCCAACCACTACACTATTCCCACATCCAAGGAAGGCACAGAAGCAGCAAGCAATTGGACTTCTCAACTGGTATAATGGAATCCTCAAGAGAAACAGATGATCAGTGACCAATTAGTCCTCTTTGATGTTTAATATAGTTTAAGATTCCAGAAGTTTAATTGAGGAAGCATGTGAACAAGCATGATTCAAGTTAAATCTTCCACCAGCCTATGGAAATTAAGAGATGAGTTTATGAACTGAGATTTATATACAATACATAGAAGTCAGTAGTAGAAAAGTTTCTGTACGTGGGCCGGAACAAAAATAATGATCTTAACTCTGAATATATGTGCATATTGTGTGTAGGTTTCTCTAAATGGGGGAAGCTCATTGAAATCAGAAGAAGTCAAATTTGGAAAAGAATTCTCTTAGATATAGAAATAGCTAAACTTTGGAGAAAACTGTTAGAGAAATCTTCCCCAATTGCTTGAGTGGAGATCCTGGAATTTTAAAATGAAGAAAATGTGAAGATGCTTGGAATTCACTAGATCTGTATCCAACCTCCAATGCAAGTATGTGCAAATTATCTGCTAATTCTTATTCTGTGGTGACAGAGACACACTGGCACCATCTTGTGATGAAACCAGAGAATAAAACTAAAGGTCAAAATAGTAGAAAATCTCAGATTATGAAGGAGAAAGAAATAGGAGCTCCATGGGATTGACCATCCATTTCTAGGTACACGAAATGTTAACATCTGATTAAATGTGAGTAGCACTAAAATGCATTTCAGTAATACAATAATGACCACGCATGCTTTGTTGAAATCAATGAGTTATTAAAAGGGTATATTATGATAATACTTTTATTTTTACTGTCCACCATTTCATCCTAAATAATTTTCTCCAATTTAACATAATAAATACATTATTTGACTTGGAGTAAGATCTCATTTATAAATTATCTTTTCAGGTCTCTATTCTCTTTTCTGTAAAACTCAGGAAGTGTATTATATCAATTGATTTGCTACGTTTCTCTCAGATTTATAAAATGCCACAGGTTAGCAATGGTAATCCTAGAGTAATGATTCATCTTGTAGAAGCAAGAAACTTTGGTTCATTATTTCATTTATTCATCAAATATTTATTTGTTGTACTGGTTTACTAGTTATTGTATTAAGCCCTGAAATTACAAATGTGAGTAAGATAAAGATCTTGCCCTCCAAGAGGCTGAAGTTTATACGGAAAGACACTCATGCAAATAATCACTGAAGATACACATATCTGCATCTAGAATACAAGCAAGAATGAAGTTCTTCTGACTCAATATTCCTTTCTCTGTTGTCATATATTGAGTGAAAATTTTACCATTATTCACTGGAACACTTCAATTCACAAGTATGAATGAATACTTGAATAATGAATAGGAGGTGGAGGGTAATTAGAAGCAGGATACTGGAAAGATAACTGAATATTATTTTCCTATCTCTTAAAGATCAGGGATTTATTATATCAGTCATTTCTTTTCCATCCTTTATCATCTTCTCTATTGCTACCTGAAGCTAAGAGGTTAGCTAACCTAAATGAAAGCTTTCAGTGGAAGTGCGGAAAGAGATATATATTATAATGTCACTTTTCCTATTGTACTTTCTTTAATAAACTAATATAAAGTAGTTTATCGTGAACTGAAGAGTGCTTTTAAAATTAAATTTTTAGTTTTTTTTTCTGATATAATCTTCAAGCTGGGCTTGTAGGTTTCAGACGCATGGGGTAAAACTAAAACAATCTATTATAGTTTTGAACATCATTCACTTTAGATTGAAGAATGGCAAATTCTAGTTTCTTTAGAAATACTTCACCACCTCTCTCCTTTAATCTAAGTATTCATGATACCTTACCCAGAATACTGTACTAGTATGCCAGCTGGTTTCCCTACACCCATTCTTGTCCTGTCCAATCTGTTTTCTTTCCTTGGCTTGCTCTTGTGTCTCCTCAGCCTCATGTGGTCCATTACCTCCTTACTTTCTCTTCACTAGCCAAGTTGCCTTTCAGTCAGTTACTGAACATGCCACGCTTCTTCCAATAATGGAACATTTGCTCATTATTTTCCCTCTGTCTGGAATGCTCTGGTCTCTCCTCTCTGCTCTATCTTGCAAGCTCTTAGATTCATCACTTAGGAGTCTTGCTCTGACTATGCAGATTAGATCTAATCCACGTGGATTCTCAAGCCACATGTTTCTTTCACTTACCATAGTTGGACTTTTTTATTTGCTCATGTGATTCCTTGATTAATAACTGATTTCCCGACTAGGTCATCATCTCCAAAAGGGCAGGGTAATCACCCTTTACTCCCCCTCTCCATTCATTGAACCAGTATTACCTACCACAATGTTTGGAATAGATTTGGAACTCAGTACATATTTAATGAATGAATGAGTAACTAAGACTGAAAGAATTAGAAAAGGAGGGACTTGAACACTAATTTAGGTGGTAAGGAAGCTGAATAAATGAGATGAGAAAAAATGCAACATTTTTTGAGTATGTGCCAGGCACTGCACTAAGAATCGAATGTTTTTGGCCTCACCTAATTTTGACAAAATCTATGTATTACCAGATTGAATATTTATGTACAAGGAAAGTCATATCTCGATCTTGACAGCATTCTTCTTAACTTAAGTCATTATTTCTGAAATCAGAATATGGCCCATTCCCTCAGCTATCAAACCCTCCCCCAGTTAAGACTTAAGATTTTAGCAAATTTACTTTGGAGATGGACTTTTTTTTTCTGTTGACAATCCGTCCTAATAACAGCATGGTGTCCTGAGAAGATGGTAGAAGTTCACTGATTTAGAATAGTTTAAATTAGAGAAAATGACATTGTTCAACATAATTCTATTAGGATTAATATAAGGCTATATCCCCATCATTTACATGACCCTGAAACCATTCATTTGGATGGATCTCTGTTCTCATTGAAGATCTCTTCCATTTTCTGTTTGAGTGGGAGGATTGATTTTAAAAATTATATTCCAGTTCATCCCATTAATAATGTATATTGTAAGGAATAATCTTGTGCTGGCAGGTGTATAAATAGTTGACCCAATAGGTCATTTCAATCTCTTCTTTCTATAATTCTATGAACTTGCTCTGACAATGTGAGTATTGGAACACCCAATTCTTTTAAGAGCTGAATGGCTGTGTATCAGGAATTTGATGTCTGGCTGGCAATGTCAGTCAGCATAAAACTGCTGGAATGAGGAGGGGATCACTTAATCTCCCTGGCAAGATTGAGGTAAGCCTGGCAGAACTACTGGATGGTGCATTTGCTAATTATGCCACAGTCTCTCAAATGTAAAGGGGAAAGAAGCCAAATAGAGGAAGAAGATGATAATACTTTGTACATACTAAAAACAAGAGCTATAACTGTATGGATGTTGGCTGCAATGTTACCCTTAACGTCAAAAATTTTAGATACTCCATATCTCTAACAATAGAGCAGTGAGTGATTAAAAAATTAAGCTACAACATACAATGAGATACCACGCAGCAATTTAAACAGTCAGCATATTATGTTTGATGGAGAAAAAAAATCAGAGATTTAATTTTAAATTTAAAAAAGCAAGTTGAAGAACATAATGCATAATATGTCATATAAAAGTTACCAAATTGTAAATATTTGAATATGTTTGTATTAAGTAGTACAAAACTCAAAATTATTAATATTGATTACTCAGAGGAGGAAGATGGGATTTGAATGGGGATGACGGTTTTTAGCCACTTTTTATATTCCTGAATTGCTTATATATATTAAAGTAGGAATGGAATCATATTACTGTTTAAATAAAAATATATAAAAATAAAATAAAACAGTATAATCTCTGCCAGATTTTACAAAATAAATTTGCAAAAGAGAAGACATATATGAAGAATTATGTACAAAGAAGACTTTATAAGGGAAAGACGTGAATTTGGAGAACTGAAAAAAGCTTACTCACAGGTCTTGGTCTTTCGAAGTGTGTATTTCTTCACCTGTTAATTCAGAACAATAACAGCTATATCCTAAGTTTGTTGAATGAGATATTCTATACACAATCCCAAGTAGAGAGTCTGATTCAGATTAAAAGGCCCTCAATGGCTGCTGGTCAGCTTTCCTTTCCCTCTTCCTGGCTCACACACTTAGAGGTTAAAAAGGAGAATAGGCTCTCACAGACTTCCCTTATAATTCTGAGAACTCAAAATTGGTCAAAAGGTGAGTGAAATGTAAGGAACGCACAAGAAAACAACACCAACAAATGGCCAAAGTTTCTCACTATTTAAAAGTATAGCGAAACATTTGTTTCAGGACTAACCATTGGGAACAATTCCGAACAGGAAGAAGAGATGTTGAATAGACGAACTTTAAAATATGGGCAGTGGCGAGATCTTGTTAGATGTGTGGCTATGTAAAAACATATATATGTCAAGAGAGAAGAGCCAGTAGTCGGGAGGAGGTTAGTGAGTTTCTGGTGTCTGTTTTGGCTTTGCCTTTGCCCTGCAAAGGATCTTGGCTGGAAGTTATATGGGAAAATCCAATGAATAAATTGGATATATTCCCCAGTCATTTATCTTCAGCCTGTGGTCCATCAAACAGGTGCTGTGATGCTGAGACTACTCCCTGCTCAGACTGTAATTCATCAGCCTCACTGCAAAGAGTGTGCTTGCCAAGAAAAGTATGTGCACAGCAGGATGAAGAGAGTGTCAATAAGCTCATAATCACAAGAGCACCTAGTAATGCCATTGGTGAGGTTCTCTGCCCCCTGAAAAAGCTTGGGCGCTTCTCTTTGCTTTATCATTTTAAGAATTAAGGCTGAGACTTTGTTGCCTAAATTCTCATATGGTGATTAGGATCCACTTAAAAATAATATTAAAATGAACACATGAAGCCCTTGGATAATTTTTATTTCTGGATATATCCTAAGTTGCGTCTTTTTTTCAACCTCCAAACATCCTGGCCCTTATTTTTCCCCTAGAGGAAGGATTGTCTAAGGAACAGCCTCTCCTTACTGCTCCAACTATGAAAGAGAAGAGGGAGCTTCTGCTTTTGGCCATCCAGAAAAACTACAAAACTGGACAAAATGTAGGAAATGACAGTTTCATATGCTGAGTAACCAGCAACACAAGACAATGATCACTGAGAGTAGAGGAGCAAACTAGATGTGTTCGATGATTTCCCAGCTTGCTGCCTGGAGAGGGGTCTTAGTACAGAGGAGTTGGGAATCTAAGCAGAGCTCAGTAGTCTCTCACCGAGTAGAGGAAAAAGAGTTAAGAGTTCAAGAATGACAGAACTGTGGAGATATGCAGCTGAGCCTTCAGCTGAGTGAGGAAACAACCCAAGCCAGAGAAAGAAGCACCAGAAAGGAGCAAGTAGAGTAATCCAAGGAGCTCACAGAGATCAATGGCACCTCTGGAAGAATCATTGTGGCCAGGGCCAGTTAGCACAACAGGCTAAACTTAAAGTCATCACTCTTGCCTTAGACAACACTCCTAAGAACCAGCTATGGCATATTTTACTGACTTTTGGAGATTGTTGCCTATAACCGAGCCATCTGGGCTGCTACATGGAAGACTGGCATATTAAAGATTCTTATCTTTGGGGCCATGAAGTGCAGAAATCAATCATTGCTGCCAACTGGACAGTCTGGGTCACTCAGGTAGATCCCAACAGCAAGGACCCATTCTCTGATGAAACTGACTACAAGCAAATTGCTGATAAATCCAGCACCATCCAGTCACGGCCACCTCTACTTGAATCCATCATCAAACCAGACAAGGTAAGACATTTACTATCATGGACTGGGCACACAAAGATTATATGATTCTAATGCAAAAGCTCCTATTGTCTGAAAAAGAGCGATCCTATTTGTCTTATTGTGACAGAGGCCACACTTCCTGTGGCGATGTACCCACCAGCTTCTGGCAAATCGATCACGTGGGCTATTTGGCCCTCTTTCAGGACCAGTGTTGGTGCTTCACTGCTGTTCCAGTTTGACTAGCTGACTCTGACTATTTGCCCTTGAAAAAAACCTTTGTCATGTTTTCAGCTTTTTCAGATCATCTGCATTCTGACAATGGTGTGCATTTTGTCTCAAAGACAACTTAACAATAGATCAACTGTCATGGCATTCGATAGACACCTCACACCTCTTATTATCCTCAGGTTGCTGGAGTCGACATGAGATGGAATGGACTTCTAAAATTCAACTCAAAAAGATTTCACTCTACTGCTCTTTCTGTTCTACACACCTGAGTAAAGCAGTTTGGTCACTGAAAATGGCTGCCTCCAACCAGAGTTTCCTTCCTTTCTGTCATCTCCAGGTTAATGAAGGGAGTGAGTGGTTACATAGGCCTGATTTGAAAATTGGGAGTTTTGCCATGGCTAGTCCTAGGCATGATGTTTCCTTCTTCCCCTTGACTCTTACCTTCAGGAACCCCAACTGATAGTATCTCTGAGTAGCCATCTGGATAAAAGGGGGCCTATGGAATTCAAACTTAATCCTGCTTAAGCCACTTGTATTCTCTTTTTAGGTTAAGATGGTGCTGGATGATAAAAATAATTACCATTTGGTTGACTATACAGCTTACTCAGTTCACCTATGGTGGCCCATGCAGGCAAAGGTGGGAGTAGAAGTCCAGGTCCCTTGCTGGGCCTCTGTTGACACCTGAGGAGTAGGCTCCTCCTTACTGGCAGACAGGGATGGGAGTTCCAGCTCCCCATAAGTCTTCAGTGATACATCCTTGGCTTGAAGTGATTGAAGTGCCTCATTACTGCTCCCCATCTAGCTTTTACTGACAATGTGGATGGATGGCTTCATTAGCACCTGGGGGTGGTCAACATCCTGAGTCTCCACTTAACATCCCCTGTCACTAAGCCAGCAGGAAGAAAGAGCAGCATCTTATTGGTGGCGGTGGAAATCCAGGCTTCTTATGTGATCTCCCTTGCTACCACGGGTCTAGAGTCATTACTGTCCTTCCAGGATGAATATTCCAGCCCCTTATTCAACTTTCTCTCACACCACCCTGAGGGGGAGGTTTGGGGCCCCACGTTACATTCTGTTGAGGGCGGAAATCTCGGCTTCCCACTTAGTCTTTGCTGGAATGGATGGGGGTGAGGCCACAGATTTTTCTATACTGTTTGGCTAGAATAGGGTGGCTATTGTCTTAAAGTTTCTGTCTTGCTAGGCTGCCATTTTCCCCGTACTTAACTGGAGGAATAGGCAAATACACATTTGCTCCATCTTCCTAGAAGTTCTGTCTGGTTTGTGTTCATAAAAGTTGATTTTTAAAAGAATAATGTACTTCCGTTAATAGCCAGCTCTATCAAAAACACTAAGATACTAAGAATTTTTGTTGGGAATACATCTAATGGGATTTTCTATTGCTCATTTTGTAGGGGAGCATGCATAGATTTGATTCTCCTATCCAGAATTAGTAACATATCTTGGAGACATTATAGGCTCCTCAGACAGATTCAGTAGTAGCATTTAGCCCAGAAAAGATTCCAAACAGGAGATGCAAAGAACACAAGCAATTGTTCAGAACAGGAAAGCAGATCTTGTTATTAGCATTTTCTGGTACTTATCTCAGAAGGGAAGGAAATTTCACTTTGGCTTCTTTTAGAGGAATATGTGAGTATTTCCTCAATTCAGGAAGGCAATGACTTGCGCTTGATCCTACAGAAAAGTTGAAATGTAACCTTTGCAGAGATTACACACCTCCGGAGTCTTCAAATTTTTAGCATTCCTTATGGGAGTTTTCAATCCATGTATGGCTCACATTACCTTACTTAAATAAAGCTTTCATTTTTTATTTCCTCTCAACTTTTTAAGCCTCATTTCCTTAAGCTTTCTCACTGGCACCTTATGCTCCAGTCATTCTGTGCTATTCTTCCTGCCCTAACCCTTCCAAGATCAGCACGCTATCATCTCCTCTGCCAGAAAAAATGCCCTCCCTCTGCCCCACCCAAACCTGTTTTTCCTTCCCCACACCTCTGTGACTCTGTTAAGTCCTCTTGAATTATCATAATTGCAGGGTGTCATCTATTCCGTGCTGAGATATTGACATATTAAACCACTAAATGCCTTTTTATCTCAATATTCCTACTTTAAATGTCTGTGAAGATGACCACCAATTATCCAATTCTACAGTCACATCATATTTTGCTGGCCAGCCTTCAGTTAACTGCTCTTAGGTAAGGCACCCGCTCTGGGCCAATTCGATGGGGCTAGGAGGTCAGTGATCACACTGTACCAAATAGGACTGCCTAGAGCTGATCCTTCAGAGGATCTGAGGAAGAATGATTCATATAAATGGAATCATATAATATATGATCTTTTGTATCTGGCTTCTTTCATTTAACGTGTTTCCAAGGTTCCTTCATCTTGTCACATTTCAGTCATTCAGTCCTCTTTATGACTGAATAATAGTCCACTGTTTGGATATACTACATTTTGATTACCAACTCATCAGTTTATGGACATTTAGGTTGCTCCCTTTTTTGTGTGTGTATTATAAATGATGTTTCTATAAACATTTGAGTACAAGATTTTGTGTGGACACAATTTTCACTTCTCTTGGGAATATACTTATGAGTATAGTTGTTGCACCGTATGATAACCTTACATTTAACTCCATGAGGAACTAATAAACTATTATCCAAAGCATTTGCATATTATACATCCCACCAACAATGTAAGAGTGCTCTAATTCCTGAACACCCTTGCTAACACTTGTTGGTTCCCATTTTTAAAAATTATAGCCATCCAAGTGGGAATGAAGTGGTATCTCATTGTAGTTTTCTTGTTTTTTTTTTGATAGCAATACCCTTTATTCAGCACTGGCAACACCCTATGTACAGCACTAGGATCTTCACAATATTTTATTTTAAATTGAAATGCTCACATTGACCACCTAAGATGGAGGGTGCATGATTTGCTGTAGTGATGGTGTTGTCTGAACTAGAGACCACAATAACCACATGTCCCAGTTTTTGTTTCTTTGTCCAAATTTATTACACTTTCAAGTGGTCAAGAGCTGCCCCTCATCACACACTATCACTCGACTATCCACTCTTAACTTCACTTATGTGTTGCTCTGCTATCAAATCAATTCCGAAGTTTTCATCTACCTTTTTCTGATAACCTTCAAATCGAGTTTTCCTGTAGTCTTTATCATCATAAGCCTGGTCAGTGTCCAGTGATCTCTCCCCAGTCTGCAAAGTCCACACCCCAAAACACTTGGCCTCCTTGGGTAGTTCCAGCAGCTGGCAGAACACAACCCACATGGCCATCTTGCACAGCTGACCTTTGAACCGAGGCACCAGAGCACTGAGCACCTACCCTGGGACACAGCACTCTCATTGTGGTTTTGATTTGCATTTCCATAAGGACTAATTATGTTGAGCATATTTTCCTGTGATTTATTGGCCATGTGCATGTCTTCTTTGGAGAAATGTCTATTCAAAGCCCTTGCTTATTTGTCTTATTATCGTTGAGTTGTAAGAGTTCTTCATATATTCAGAAAACAAGAGCAGTATCAGATATATAATTTGCAAATGTTTTCTCTCACTCTTTGGGTTGTCTTTTCACTTTACAATAGTGTTATTTTAAGCACACAGGTATTTAATTTTGATGAAGTCGAATTTATCTGGTCTTTCTTTTGTTGCTCTCACTTTTGACGTCATATCTAAGATACCGTTATCTAATCCAAAGTCAGGAGGTCTACATCTGTTTTCTTGTAAGAGTTTTATAGTGTTAGCCACTACATTTAGGTCTTTGATCTATTTTTAGACAAATTTTTAGTAAGATGTGAGAAAAGGGTCCAACTTTATTCCTTGCATATGGGTATCCAGTTGTCCCTCCACCATTTGTTGAAAAGACTATTCTTTCTCCACTGGATTATCATGGCATCTTTGTCAAAAATCAATTGACAATAAATACACGTTTATTCACGGACTCAATTATATTCCACTGAACTACATGTCTATCCCTATACCAGTACCACAATCTTGATTACTGTCTCTTAAGTTCTGAAATCACATATTGTGAGTTCTCCAACTTTGTTTTTTGGCAATATCATATTCGCTTCTGAATCTAATGGACTTCCATATAAAATTTAAGATCAGCTTGTCAATTTCTGCAAAAATATCAACTCATATTTTGATAGAGATCATACTGAATCTGTACAATTTGGTGAGTACTGCCACCTTAACACTATTAACTTTCCAATCAATGGATACAGGATATTATTCTATTTACTTAGGTCTCTTTATTTATTATTTTCAACTATGTTTTAGTAGTTTTCAATATAGAAGTCTTGCACTTCTCTGCTAAATTTAATCATAAATACTTTATACTTTCTGTACTATTTTAAATGGAGTTCTTTTTAAATTTCACTTCAGATTGTTCATTACAAGTGTATAGAATGCAATTGATTTTTGTATATTGGTCTTGAATCTTAGAGTCTTTCTGAACCCATTGATTAGGTATAGTAGGTGTGTATGTATGCGTGTACATGTAGTTTTTTTTTTAAAGTGAGGTCACATTGGTTTATAACATTATCTAAATTTCATGTGTACATCATTATGTTTCGACTTCTGTATAGACTGCATCATGTTCACCACCAAAAGTCTAGGGGACAGACGGCAACTTTTGTTTTATTACTAATTTAATCTCTTTATTTGTTTTAATTTATTCCATTCTTCTAGACTCAGTCTTTTAATAGGAGTGTCTAGTCCATTTAAATTTAATGTAATTACTGATACGGCAGGACTCATGTCTTCTATTTTGTGATTTGTTTTCTATATGTCTTATCTAGGGCTTTTTTATGTGTGGTTTTTACCTCTGTTTCAACTTTCTTTTATGTTGAGTAGATATTTTCTATTTTACCACTATAATCCCCTTGTTATTTCTTTCACTATTTTTATTTTAAATTAGCTCCTTAGTTGTTGCCCTGGGATTAAAATTAACTCTACATTTATAAATATCTACTTTGGCTTAATACCAACATAATTTTAATACTATAAAATAATTTTGCTCATATAGAGCTCCATTCCTTTATCTCTCTTTTGTTCTTATATGCATACAAAGTACACTTTAATAGATTATATGTCCATCAACACAGATTTATAATTAGCATTTAATACAATTGTCTTTCAATCAAATAGAAAAAGAAACCCTCAAAATACATTTATGCTGTCTTTTACATTTGCTCACATAGTCACATTTATCAGAACCTTTAATATATAATGTGTCTATGTGTGAATATCTTTGAATTCTCCCTGCTTGAAGTTTGTTGAGCATCATGAATTTGTAGTTTATGCTTTTCAATCAAATTTGGAAAATTTTTTGAATATAGTTTATTCAAATATTCTTTCTTTCTTCTCTCCTCTGCTTTTGGGACTGCTATTATGAGGATATGGATAATGTCCCTCATTTCCCTGAGGCTTGGTTTATTTTTCTTCATTGTTTTTCCTTTATGTTATTCAGACTAAATAATCTCAATGACCTATTTTAAAGTTTGCTGGTTTTTTCTTCTTCATCTCAAACCTCTGTTGAGTTCTTCTATTGAATTTTTTATTTAAGCTATTGTACTTTTTTACTCCAGAATTTCAATTTGGTCCTTTTCATAATTTCTAGCACTTTATTGATATTCTCTATTAGAAAAATATCATTTTTATACTCCTTCATTTATTTAGATCTGTTTTCTTTGCATGTGTTTATAATTGTTTATTTTAAGTCTTTGTCCAGTAAATCCAATGTCTGGACTTCTTTGAGGACAGTTTCTACTGATGGCTTTTGTTTTCTCCCAGTGTGTAGCCCTTACTTTAATATTCTTTTGCTTCTTATCTCTAATTTTTGGCTAAAAAATTAGATAAAATTTTACAATGTCTGGACACTTTATATAATATAACATGGCAACTCTGGAAATCAGTCTTCTTCCTCTCCAAAGTTGAGGAGTTTTTCTCCGGGTGGTTGTTGCTTTGTTTTAGTGATTTGTTTAACTCTGTAACTCTGTATTCTTTGGTGTGTGTGGCCACTGAAGTCTCTGTTCTGTAGTTAAGCAGTCAGCTTATGATTGGATTTTTTAAATGGTTAGAACCATTAATTCTTCAAGTCTTTCTTGAAGGACTCTTTGTGTATATTGGAACATTCATTCAATATCAGCCAGGCAGTTGACAACTCTTCCTTAATCTCACTTTCTGCTTGTGTAGACACTCGAAGTCAACCAAAGGTGAGAGCTTAGGGCTTTCCCATGTCTTTTCTGAGCATACACACATCCATACATATGTGCCTCACCTTCTTTATTCCAGGAAATTGTCAGAACCAATCAAAGAACCTATACACATCCCATTTCTAGCTTTTTCTTTTAAGGTTTTTGGCTGTCCTGTTGTTTGCCCCTACTGTTATCCATAGCTCAGGCTGCTGCAGAGTCAGTCAATTGTCTTTTTTCATTTTACACAAATGTGCCCAAGGAAAATCTTTCTTTTTGCACTGGGCAAGCCATGAATTGGGCCACATATATATACTGCCTTGCAGTTGAGGTCTTCCGAGAAATCACCAGAAAGTCAGTTCACAAAGTTCTCTGAGCATGTAGCTTTGAAGGTGCTCCTAGTCTGTTCTTCCTCAGGCAGCTAACCACCTGCTGGTTATCACTGTGATAGCAGATTGTTATTGGTTTTCACGTCTACCATGGAATTGGAAAGGGAAAATGGGAAGAGGGAAAGTTAAAATACCACAAAGCTTACAGTTTTTACCAAGAGTCAGCTATCTTTTAAAAAACTAAATGTTCCTTGGATTGCTGTGGCCCTTTGGTTAATTTCCAGAGTTCTGAACATTTTATTCTGATGATTTTTGCCAGTATTCTCACTTCCTCTATGAAAGAGAGAATTTTCAGAAGTTTGAACTCCATCATTCCAGAAGTATCAGCCTCTGCTACCATTTTAAGGAGTATTTTTTAAACTCTTTTTATTTCTTCCACCCCATAATCAATATATCACCAAATCCTGTTAGTACTTTTTTCAACATGTGTAACAGCTTATCACAATTCTGTGCCATCACCTTGGGCTAAGCCACTATCATCTCTCATCTTGATTATTTCTGTAGTTTTCCAAAATGTCTGAGTCAACTGTTGTGTTCCTATATAACCCAAATTAGCAGCTGGAGTAACCCCTTTGAAATGTAGGTCATTATGTCCTTTCTCTGCTCAAAGTACTCTAATGATTTCCTGTCGCACTTAGAGTAGAATTTAAGACCTTACAAATGCCTAAAAATCCCTACATGATATGATACCTAGATTCCGTTCTGCTTTCTCACTACTTTCCTGTTTTCTCGTCTTACTTCAGCTGCCTTGGCCCTTTGCTGTTTCTCAGATACGTTATGTAGATCTGTGTGATCCTATCTCAGGACTTTTAAATTCTCTTTATTTACGCAGAGGTCTTACTTACTCATTTCCAAATGGCACCTCACTGGATATATCTTACATGATTTTCTTATATAAAACAATACACCTCCTGCTCCATAGGTAGTCTCTTTCCTCTTAACCTATATTATTATTCTCCATAGCACTCACCATCTAACGTATTATTTTTCTTTATTTATTTTGATTATTGCTAGTTTTATTTATCTACCCACTAGAATGTAAGTGACATGAGGATTTGGGTTTCTACATTTTATTTCTCATACTGTCTACAGTCCTTAGATAAGTGCCTTGTATAATGAGTATGTTAGAAATATTTTTCTAAAATAAATTAATGGATCAGTGTTGTAGAAAATAAATTAAGCGGAACAGAGCTAGGGTTGCAATGTCATTAATGATTTTCTATTTCTGAAATAAAATAATAAAATGTTTAAACATATTTTATAATTTCCAATATTAACCGGTTCATTTGGAGAGTTGGATTAAGTGCAAATGTGTTCTCATTCAATAGAAATAGATCAATAGAAGAGACAGAAATTAATTCAGGATGATTTTTTTCCCTCCAGTTCAGAATCCAAATACCAAAAGAGGAAGAAAAAGAAGCCCATCCAATTGTTTCTCTTCACAAACACAAAATTATGGAGTACATCTTTGCCCAACTCAGCTTCTGCTTGAACGGTCTCCATCTGTTTGGCACCATGTGGTATTCCAGCATATGCCAAACAATCAGTCATTCTGCTGCATGTGAGGAGAAACAATGAAAAAATTAATACAATTCCTTTAACTCTGATGAGGAACACAGTGCCTCAGTAACCTCACACATGCATTGTGGAAATTCCTGAGCTATAGAAAACTGTTAAACTTATTTCAGGGCTGAGTGAAATATTAAAAAATAATTTGACGAAGCAAGTGTACTGAACCATGTACATGACAATGCCCTCTAGTGTTCCTTTTCTTGTCCAGGTTGATGAGACACATTGGGAAAATCTACACAGGAACCTCAGAAGAAGACTGCTTCTTCTGTATTAAAACTCCAGGCAAGTTAAAGTCTAGTGTTCGCACGAGACCCAAGTAATAAGGCCATTCAAACTAGGAATCAACATTGTCGCAATATTTTCTGTCCCTAAGACCTCCTCAAGTTTTCAAGAAGAGAAGAGAAGTTCAGGGTAACTCGAAGCTTATCATAAAGGTGATTTTAATCAAATTTTCCCCGGCACCAGATTGGAATTTAGTAACTGACCTTGGTGGGACCTTTACTCAATTCAAGCTTCTCTCATGATCATCTTCTCCTAACTTTCTTTAATATCTCAGGAAACAACCAATAGTTACATTCACTAAGGTTGGAGATATAGGGTTATAATCTCTTTGTAACTTTTTCCCTTATTACATATATAATGCATATTCTTTGACAGATAAATTGGAAAATATAAACAAAGAATACATCCAAATTCTTATAATTCAGTTACGTACTATTAATATTTGGCAGTATACCCTTCTTGTAAGTTATATTTTAAAAATGTGTGTTTATACAATATACATATATACAATATATTTAGACACATTTATATATGATGAGATACATATATAGAAAAGATCCAATATTTTGACGGGGAACTCAGAAATACCCAATGCTGTCAACAATTATTTTATCTATTTATTTACTTATTTCTTAATATCCCAAGGAATTTGTATATCAGAGGACAATGAGGGACCTAGATTTGATTACTAGTTGGAACTTTGGCTTCAAATTTTATTGTGGAACCCTACTAAGCTAAAAATATATATACCAGGTAGGCCTAAATAGCCTTGTTTCCTGTAAGTCTCATTCTTGTCTCACCTTTTCTTATTAAGAGAGGATGGTCAATGAGGTGAAGATGAAACTTCTTTCCAAGCAGGAAAACATGGTAAGCCTTGTCTTACCACTAATTTGTGCAAAGGAAAATTAGAGAAGTTCAGGTTATCCTATTAACTGTGGCAGATTGAGAAATATTGTACCTCAACTCCTTTCCAAAAACCACACTAACATGATAATAAAGACTTTTAAAATAACATAAAATCAAAGGAATAGAAAGAACCTGAATGGAAATAGAGCAAAAGATGTCTATAAAATTTTGGAGGTAGAAAGTAAATAGGAAGTGACACCCAAGTTGGCAGACAAAAGAAAGTGTAACTTTAGCTTGCTTGAGTAGAAGCCAAGAAGAAGCTAACTGATTCACGCTTCAGAGTCTAGAAAAGCTTAGGAATGAGAGGCAGTGGATATCTTGGGACAGAAAGGTTTGGAGTTAGGCAAGATCAATGAGCACTGGCTGAAAGTTACTTGTTTTTGTTCTTTACTGATTTGTTTGCTATACAAAGATTTTTCAATCCTCAGATTTTCCTGAAATCCAACAGAAGATTGGAAATTTAATCTTTGGAGAGCCTGAGTTAGAGGGACTGTGGACTCAGAGATACCAGGCGTAACTGAGTCCTGTAATATACTTAACTGAGAACACAGAGATTAAGTAAAAATATTTGCACAGCTAATTGTGAAACTTATATTCTTTTGCCCTGTGTGAGTCACTTTAAACCAGAAGCTAAGTGTATCTCCTAGATCAGGAGACTATATGAGTCCTCCGGATAACAAGAATTGGCCTAATTTATAAGACCTACCTATCGTGATATTTGGAGGTCTTCCAACAAAATAGCTAGGTCTCCCTAATCACACTACAATGAATCCCAAATATCAATATCTTTATCCCCCACCCCTCACCGTACACACAAAGCTTCCAATAAGCTTTATGACAACCCATATTTAAATAAGAGAATAATCAAATATTTGAGGGGAGAGACTTCAAATATGAAAGAAGCAAGATTTAACACAATAGGAAGACAGAAACTACAAACAATGATGTCATAGAGTTTATGAGGAAAATACCAAGGAAGTATAGTTAATTTATTAAAAGAAATACGAAAAAAAATTGTATTCATGAAGCAAGAACAGGATCTTATAAGATGCACTATTCAAAGAATTAGAAAAATAATCTCCTGGAAATAAGATTTTAGAAATAGAAGAATTTTAACATATGAGGAAAAAAATAAATGTGAGTAACTCTTCATGAAAGTAAAATAAAAGTAAAAAGTTGTTGAAAAAAATGAGAAAAAAATAAGAACGTCACTCAGCCCACAGCGTCCAACATTTCAGTAAAAGGAAGAAATTTTTAAAAAGAAGTAAGGATAAGAAAACTTCCCAGAATTGAAAACCTCCACTGAAGCCTAGTATATTATATGCAAAAATGAGCAACACCACAGTAGCTCGTGAAGAAATTTCAAAATGTCAGATGACAAGTATATTTTAAAAGCTTCAAAAAAAAGAAAAAAATAGATCTTATGGAAAGCTTAAGAAACTGAATGGCAATTCATTTCTCAAAAGCAATGCCAGCAGCTAGGATTTAGTGGAATTTAGACTTTTCCTTCAAAGAATATGAAAGAAAATTATTTTCAACCTAGAATTTTATCCCCTCTAACCCAGTAAGGTTGTCACACAAGCAATATCCAAAAGAAATTTATCTCTCATGCACCTATTCTCAGAAAGCTACTTGAGTATATGCTTCAACAAAACAAGGGCTGTAGGCTGACAGGATTCCATTTGAGACTGGAACAAGGGACAAGGGGTCATTAAAAGATGCAGTCTTGAAAAGCAAATGAACACAACAAGAAACGCAAAACTTTTAAAATACTTTCTCTGTACAAATATGATGAGGTGGATGTTTACACTTATGTAAGAGAGTTTGGGGATGAGGTGAGTATGTAGAAAACTAAGCAAACACATAAACAAAAAGAGACAATTATGAACACAGAGAAAAAAATTTTACATGAAAAGTAATGTGATTAGGTATGATTTGTAATTCAATGGTGAATAATATTTATATACTCATACCATTAAATATTATTTTGTTAATATTACTTGCGTCAAAAAGGCTGATATAAATATATTGAGAGAATGAAAGGTAAGGTAACGATTTCTTTGTGGGTAGTAGCATGTAAAAAGTTAAATTCTTTTCTTCTGTATAAAAAGTCAGCACATCATGTTGAAAACTATAAAATTCTCAAACAACAGTATGAGTTATCACTGAGAAATGTGACACTAAATATCACAAGACACAGTTAAAGGATGCTAATGTGGTTTCTTTCAGGGAACAAGAAACCAGAATGGGAACAGTGGTATTAGACTCCTGCTATCACGATGTAGAGGTGGTGATGGTGGTAGTTGTTATAAGTTCAGTTTAAGAGAGGGTGGGGGGTGAAGAGGGGAGACTGATAATGGGAAGAAAAGGTAGAGGAGAAAAGGGGGGAAGAAAGAGAGGAGCAGGAGAGAGTGAGCCAAACAGGTAGGATAGTCTTTATTTCAAGAGGGCAACTCTGCCCCTGTTTGCCCTCAAAGGTTTATGGTGACTAAAAGTGTCCAGCGATAGAGACAGAGGCACAGCTCGCAAGCGGGAGAATTATAAATCCTATTCACATCCTTTCTTCTTCAGGTCTATGATAATAAAAACATCCAGTAAAAAGAAACAGCTCAATGTGGATTCAGACTTTTAACGTCTTTGCTCAGTCATTCACGATATTCTGTGCTGATAGAACAGAGAACGACATGAATAAACATGAATATCAAATACACAAAAACTAACATATTTGAACTGCACATAATTATAACATACATATTCACCGTGAATGTCAGTCTTGACTGAACATTAAAATCACTTAGGGTGCTTTATAAGATCCCAGGCTAGACCCCAAAATAATCTCTGGGGACAAGGCCCAGGCACAAGTAGTTTAAAAGTTCTCCAATTTCAAATTCAAATTATGGTGACTTCATGTGGTCCCCAGACTAGCAGGATCAGTATCATCTAGATATTTTTAATAAATGTGACATCTCAGAACCTACCCCCAGAACTACAGAAGGAGAAAAAAGTTCTGGGGGTAGGTAGCAGGAATCTGTGTTTTAATGAGCCTTCTAGGAGATTTGAGAACCTCTGCTCTAAGGATTTACTATACAGAATGTAGTCCATGGACCCACAGCTCTCCTAGTTTACTCCACTATCCCAGTTTCCTCAGGACATTCTTAGTTTGGCATTTAAAGTCCCATATCCTAGGCAAACCAGAATGTTTGGCCACCCTCAGCATCATCATCACCTGGATGTTTGTCATAAATGAAATGTCAGGCCCTGCTCCAGACATCCTAAGTCCAAATTTGCATTTCAACAAGATCTCTGAATGACTTGCATGCACTTTACGATTTAAAGAAGCAGTGCTCTTGGGCAAGGATAATGATTTCCAAGCCTGCTGCACATGAGAATCACCTCTAAGGGACTTTTTCTTTTTTTGAGGAAAATTAGCCCTGAGCTAACTGCTGCCAATCCTCCTCTTTTTGCTGAGGAAGACTGGCCCTGAGCTAACATCCGTGCCCATCTTCGTCTGCTTTACATGTGGGACGCCTACCACAGCATGGTGTGCCGAACGGCGCCACGGCCACACCCGGGATCCGAACCAGCGAACCCCAGCCGCTGAAGCGGAACGTGCAAACTTAACTGATGCACCACTGGGCTGGCCCCTCTAGAGGACTTTTTAAAAACTGATTTCCAGGCTTTGCCTAAGACTGAATAAGAGTCTCTGATTATGTGTCCCAGGCGTCTATGAATCTAAGATTGAGAACTACAAACTCCAAACATCATATGAAAGCAGAATGTGGTAAATCTTAGATAAGCTCTTAAACTTCTAGACAATGATCCTCTACTAGGCATCCACAGTGCAAAAACATACTGCAAGCATTTTTTTTCGTGTCTACTCAGATGGTAGATACTGTGTTAGATCTTGTGGTCAAGAAAATGAGTAAGAAAGCAGACCTTTAAATGAAGTAATCATAATCTAATCACAATGACTCCTTCCAGATGTATATAGGTCATGCATGGAATAGAAGAATAACCACTATTAATGAGCTCTTCCCATGTTTCTCTTGTGTCGTCTTTTCGATTTCGCTCTTTGCTCTCAAAGGTTGGAGAAATTAAGGCGTTTGGGGTTGAGGTTTTAAAGAGTCGTCACTCTTCTATGGCTACACAACTGAAAAATTTCAACAAAAATTATAATAAAAAATCAAAATTGGTGTCCAGACTATGGTAAATATCTAAAGACTCCCCATCCCTTTAGGCTGAAATCAATCTTGAACTGTTGTGTTTTTACCTTTTTAAGTATGATTTACTGTTTTTCACCTGCACTCAATAAACCAATTTGAAAAGCACCGCTTTGGGAGTGTTTTTGAGGGGTAAATATAGAAACAATGTTTATATATGATATTTATTAAGCATTAGCTGTAAATTAGCTATTTTGACCACTTAATTAAAATACTACCTCATTCCCGTCTTAAATAGAATAATTTTCCTATAAGGAACAGAATTTAAGATGTCAAGAATAGGAATTTGCAATCACCTAGCTTAATCAAGCCTGAGTCGTCCCGTTGCCTGCTAATCTCTCAGAAACTGATGTGGCTTCACATTGTGCATTCAGGTGAGCTGCTGAAATGACTCATGCTGGCAGAAAGCTCAAGTTCATTAGATAAAGATCAAACCTGGTCTCGCCTTGTAATGAAATCTTCTAACATGCATTTAAGAAACAATATCTAGTATAGCTCTTTGTGGCTGCAACCACTGGTCCTTTTATTTTCTCCTAAGATACATATTTTCTTTTGATTTAATCAAATGTGCCACAATCACATGTTAGCTTACCAACACAAGTGTTTTGAGTACTAAGAAAATGCTCCTGACCCAACTAAAGAAGGTCATGAGAGAGAAAATTTTCTCTTTAAAGAATGGAAATGATTTTTTAATTATCCATAACATCCTACCTAAAACTCCAAGGACACAGATCTGCTTGACCACTGGCTAATACTGAGAGCATCTTGAGGTGTGAGGTCAAGAAGCAGAACAAAGTTTTGTCTATGTAGGAGGTGAGTTCTAAATCTTGGTCACACTATGTTAGGGTGTCAACTTTCTTAGCTGTCAATAACTATTCCAGCAACTATGTATAACTGACCTGGTATTCAACAGTCAAAACCTAGTGGTGCAGGAAGTATAGTTTTGGCATTGAAGTAGTGACTATCCTCATCATTGATGATAGAGTCTTGTCATGTGTGACAAAATCTGGGATCTAAGTAATAGTCTGAGATACCATCTTGGAAAGTTTAAGTACATGAGACATAGAGCAGGTTGAAGACATGGACCACTCTGATTTGGTTTGATCTGCCTCAAGCCTCAAGAAGCCAAGCTTACCTTAGTTTATTGGTCATTGGGATTCCTTTTCCTTGCTTGCTTATTTTACAGTACCACTGAAATGCATGCTCTATTATAGCTAATAGGTATTTTTTACTTTATGCTTCTAAATAATCAAATGGAAATCACCATAAACTTGGCTTACAAACTTTATCACTTTCTATATAATGTTAGAAATTTTTACCATGCTTCTTTATTAGACTCTTTTAGCTATTTTCTGGTTAGAGGCAAAGAATTATCCATGACCATATGCAGCATCTATTCAAATTACTTAGAGAATAAGTGTTAGTTGCTTCCATGAATTTTCCAGACAAAAGCACTGCAACCTAAAATAACATTGCCTTCGAGAATATACAGCCAAGCCTTCTGTTTTTCAAAAAGATATTGTCCCCATAAATCATGAGAGGAAAAGAGGCTTTGAAAATGCTAAAGGAGTCTTCAGAGCCATGGGATTCCCTCAGTCTTCCTTACCAGGTTTCTAGAATACCTTAAGTATCTCTGAAGAAGCAGGCGTGTTTAAGATGAACTCTTCAACACTCCAGGGAATGCATTCCTTGCCTGGCTCTTGAGGAAGAAGGTTCTTAGAATTTCGGGATTATTTCTCTATTCTAAGATTCTGACTTTGGGAATGCTAAAAGTGGTATTAAATCTATAGTGCTTATATATCTATTCTGATGGTGGCTACTAGGATATTTGGGTAATGAGTTGCATACTCAAAAAATCTTGCATACTGGAAAGAAACATAATGTATTCCAAAATGTCTCATACTTTGATCACTTCTTGGAATAAAGGTTACCATTATGTCCTTGAAGGACAAGATAGGTCAAACAAAGGACATGTTAGGACTCAACTTAAATTCAAACTACCAAAATCCTTTATCACGTATTCTAATTATGTGTCATCAGAATATATATGTTCTAGAGAATAAATCTGATGCCTTAAAAATATTTTATCCAAATTTTCTGAGATTTCTTATTTGCATCGGGGCTTCAGCCTTATTCATTCTAGGTACCCAAAAGAATGGGTAAGAATTATTCACAGAATTACAATCATATACTCAATATGCTCATGCATTTCTCACACACAAAACACTGTCCTGGACACAGATGTGAGCTCTAGAGATTTTTTTCATTGAATTCAGGACTGTTTTAAAATATACAATACAAAATATTATTTTGAAAAATGTTTAAAATATCTTATACAAATAACACTTTAAAGTGCTGGAAAATCTTCATTTTGGATAATGACAGAGAGTTAAGGAGGGTCAACATAATAAAAAATTAGATTTTGGAGAAAACTAAGAGAAGAATAAAAATAAAGGAAAAGTTGTGTTACTAGAATCACCTAACAAATGATTCCTACACTTGTACGTTTTCTTAATCTTGGGGTGAGTATCAAAATGATATAAAAAAGCTTGCCAAAACGAGATATGAGATATGGATTTTCCTCTTGTTTTCTCTTCTTACAGGAAAAACAGAAAAACAAGCAATATTGCCTTTCTTTCTGCAATTATAAGAAGTCAGAAAGAACTGACTCAGATACCCATCCCCCCACAATTTTTTTCTAGTGTACCAGGCCAAACTCTTGAGTGAGAGTCCCTGTTGAATTTCAGTCTGGCTCACTGCATATCAGCACCTCAGAGCACTTCTACCATCGTTTTGCATGCACAATTGGTGGAGCTGCCTACAGCAGGGAACGTAGGAGAACATGCTGGTTTAGCTCATAGAAGTTGCAACGCAGATGACCTGGATCAAAACGCAAAAAGTTACTGAACTTCTCCATGCCCCTCTTTTATATTCTTCTCATCTGTAAAATGGGAGTAATAATAATAGCACCTACCTTAAAGTGTTGTTATGACAATTAACTGGGCTAATATTGAAACATTGCTTAGAACAATACCCAGAATGTTATGTAAGTTTTGCTATATTATAGGTTTTGCTTTAACCCAGGTGAAAGCATGATATTTCTTAGTGATGCAGAGTGAAGTGGCCTTGAAGACCAACAAAATGTTTGGGAAATATTACCTCTATCTGGAAGGATCAGATAAAGAGATTGAAAGGATTGCCCGGCCACATTCATTGATTATCCCATTTTCAGAATGGACTCCGAGACTAGAGCTGGATCATTACTCTTCTGCCTCAAGAGCTGTCTACTGATCACACCCTTAAATGAGCACTTTTATTTTCCAGAAGCATAGAGACATCAGGCTAGGCTTTCTATACAACAGAGGATCCTGCACCTGATTTAGCTAAGGCAATGTCCCTGTGAGTCTGCGTAAGTCCTAGGGAATGGCTGTGGTACTCCTACTGTCTGTGTGACATTAGGAAAAGACATTTGTTACATTAGGAAAAGAACAAGTCTCCAGTAAATCATTCTCAAACACATAAGTGATGTAGAATATACATGGATTTATTTTGTTCTGTTTTGTGTTTACACTTAACCACCAGAATATAAACACCATGTACTACCATGTGTACTACGTTGTAAGAAAACTCAAATGAGAATGCTGATTTATGAGAAAAAAATATTAGAGTGTTACCATTAATTTTTACTTAAATAGATTTATCAAAGAATTCTTAATATAAGCCATATCCTCTAGTACATTTCAAATGTTTTCAATATTCAACACGTATTTATTGAGCACTACTACAGGCCAAGTGTCAGTCATAAGATTGGGTAAGAGACACTGGCTGTAGGAAGAAAACTATATTGGTATTCAAATATAGTTTTTGGAACAATGTTAGTCTTTGTTATTTGACATTATACAAATAATTTACTAGGCTAATTTTCTGTCAATGGGTATTTGGACCACAAAAACACTAAAATTACTTCCAGTTATAACATTGCATAACTTTATTGACACTTTCTGATCAGAACTGAATAAAAATAATAATTAAAAAATATATGCCATTAATATTCTTTGTATTAACTAAACTAAAGTGATCCCTAAATTACTATACTGCTGAATGTTATTCAAAAAGAGAAAATTGGAGATAAACCACTGGAGAGCAAAGTTTAAACCCATGTTCTTTATGTTTCTTGTTAATGGATTATTATTTTCTTTAAATGTTATTAAAAGGAACAAAAACTCTCTGAGATAGTCAATTGTTCTATTGTTTATATATTTTTTTAATCTCCCCATAATGTAATCTTTAGCCATGGGAGCTGAGATGACCTTAGAGTTTTCTTTGTTAATAAGAAATAGCATTTGTCCATGTGACCTTAGCACAGCCTTTGACCCCACTCTCTGGCAATGTGGCTACTGTCTGAATTCTGTTTTCATATCCACAGCAGGATGGCAGTTTCACTTGCAAAGTGCTTAGGGCAATTTTCCTATCTAGCCAAATTTAATCCATATGATTACGCAGGTCTGATATTGCACATTTGCTTTCTCTTTTTTTTTGTGAGGAATATTGGCCCCATGTTAACATCTGTTGCCAATCTTCCTCTTTTTGCTTAAGGAAGATTGTCGCTGAGCTAACATCTGTGCCAATCTTCCTCCACTTTATGTGGGATGCTGCCACAGCGTGGCTTGACGAGCAGTGCTGGGTCTGTGCCCAAGATCCCAACCTGGGAACCCCAGGCTGTAGAAGTGGAGCGTGCCAATTTAAGCACTACACCACCAGGCTGGCCTCTGAGACTGTAAATTTTCTAGTCTCACTTTCTGACCTGATTTTACCTAAATAGATGCAGTTCATGACAAACAACAACAACTTCTACTCTTAACTATGATTTTTACAGCTTGTAAGATGTAATTCCCCACCACAACTTCCTCCCTAAATCCATTCACACTTATTTTCTGAGTATCTCTATCTCCAGAAGAAAGTAAAAAGAAAAATATCGATGAAAGGCTAGAAAGGATTAGGAAAACAAGTATATACGGGGCACGACAGCTGCTCAGTTTCAAGTTTGACACAAAATTGCTTTTTGACCCAGTGTTCAAATAATTGAAAAAAGATGAAGTTTTATTAGATATAATTTACATGCCATAAAATGCATCCATTTCAAGTATACAAATCAGTGTTTTTTAGTGTGTTCACAGACTTGTGCAACCACTACTATAAGTAATGTTAGGACATCTTAATAACTATTAAAAAGAAACTCCACCCCTTAGCATTTGCTCCCCATTTCTCCTCCAACCCCCCAGACCTAAGCAATTACTAATAAATGTTCTGTCCCTATAGATTTGTTTATTCTGGACATTTCATATAAATGGAATCATGCAATATGTGGTCTTTTGTGACTGGCTTCTTTCACCTAGCATAATGTTTTCAAGCTTCATCCATAAATTAGCACATATTGGTACTTCATTCATTTTTATGACTAAATCATACTCCTCTG
The DNA here is from genome assembly GCF_041296235.1 of Equus asinus. Lineage (NCBI taxonomy): Eukaryota > Metazoa > Chordata > Mammalia > Perissodactyla > Equidae > Equus > Equus asinus. Next base: position 57,901,316 of record NC_091809.1, read on the forward strand.
TACATATATATATATCTATATACCACATTTTGTTTATTTATAAATCAATTAATGGACATTTGCACCAGTTCCACTGCTTTGCTATTATGAATAATGCTGCTATGAACATCTGTGTGCAAATTTTTGTGTGATGTATTTTCATTTATCTGGTCTATACATCTAGCAATAGAAATTCTGAGTCATAAGGTAATTTTATGTTTAAGTTTTTGGGGAAATGGCAACACACTTTCCAAAGTAGCTGCACCATTTTGCCTTACTACCAGTAATACATGAGGGTCCCAAGTTTTGCACATGCTCTCCAATGCTTTTTCTTATTTATTAGATTCTAACTATCCCTTTACATGCGAAGAGGTGACCTTTATGGTTTTGATTTGCATTTCTCTAATGACTAATGATATTGAGCACCTATTCACGTGCTTGTTACCGCTTGGATAACTTCTTTGGAGAAATCTCTATCCAGATCTTTTGCACATATTTTAATTGGATTCTTTGTATTTTTCGTTATTGAGTTGTAAGAGTTCTTTATGTATTCTAGATGCAACTCTCTTATCAGACATACAGTTTTAAATACTTTATCCCATTCTTTGAGTTGTCTTTTCATTTTCTTAATGGTATTATTTGTAGCAAAAAAAGTTTTTAATTTTAGTGTAGTACAACTTTTCTATTTTTTTTGTCACTTGTGCTTCTAGTGTCATTAGTGCCTAATCTAAGTTCACAAAGGTTTATTTTTATGTTTTTCTCTAAGAGTTTTATAGTTTTAGCTCCTACATTTAAGTCTATAATCCACTGTGAGTTAATTTTGGGGTATGGTGTGAGGTAGAGGTCAAATTTCATTCTTTTACATGTAGATATCCAATTGTCCTGCCACTATTTATTGAAAAGATTATATTTTCCCATTGAACATTCTAAGATTCTTATTGAAAACCAACCAATTATAAGTGTAAAGATCTATTTCAGGACTCATAATTCTATTCCATTGATCTATGTGTCTATCCTTAAGCCAGTATGACTGTAGTTTTTCAGTAACTTTTAAAATTAGGAAGTGTGTGTCCTGCAACTTTGTCCTTTTCCAAGATTGTTTTGACTATTCTGGAACCCTTACCTTTTCATATTAACTAAAAATCAGCCTGTCACTTTCTGAAAAAAAATGTCAATGGGGTGAAAGGGATTGTATTGAACCTGTAGATTGATTTGACTTCTTAACAATATTAAATCTTCTGACAAATAATCATGGGACTTCTTTTCATTTCTCTAGATCTCCTTTAATTTCTTTCAATAATGTTATGTAGTTTTCAGTGTATGTCTTGTACTTTTTTCCTTAAAATTTTACCTAATTATTTGTTCTTGTTGATGCTTTTGTAAATAGAATTGTTAGTTTCATTTTCAGAATGGTCATTACTAGTGTACAGAAATATAATTGAATTATTGTATATTGATCATGAATCCTGCAACCTTGCAGAACTCATTTATTATTTCTATTGGATTTTGGTGGATTCCTTAAGTTTTTCTATATATAAGATACATCTTTTGTCAAAAAAAGAGTTAACTTCACTTTTTCCTTTGTCTAAAGTAGATGACTTTTATCTCTTTGTCTTGCCTATTTGCCCTGGCTACAACCTTCAGGGAAATGTTGAATAGAAGTAGAGAGAGCAAAGATCTTTATCTTTTTCCTGATCTTATGGAGAAAAATTCAGTATTTCAACGTTATCCATGGGTTTTTCATAGATGTCCTTTATCATATTGAAGATGTTCCCTTCTATTCTTAGCTTATTGAGTGTTTTTATCACGAAAGAGCATTAGATTGTGACAAATACATTTTGTAAACTGCTGACATAATCACGTAGTTTTTTGGGGTTTTTTTCTTTGTCTTTGGTGAAGAAGATTGGCCCTGATTGGTAACCTGTTACCAATCCTCCTCTTTTTGCTTAAGGAATATTGTCCCTGAGCTAACATATGTGCCAATCTTTCTCTATTTTATGTGAGATGCCACCAAAGTATGGCTTGATGAGTGGTGTGTAGCTCCACTCCCTGGATCCAATCCTGTGAACCTCAGACTGCCAAAGAAGAGGGAGCAAACTTAACCACTACACCACCGGGCTGGCCCCCATTATCGTGTAGTTTTTGTACTATAATCTATTAATATGGTGCATTACATTAATTGAATTTCATATGTTAAAATAATCTTGCATTTGTGGGATAAATCACACTTGATTATGATATGAAATCATATAAATCATGTGTTGCTGAACATGCGTTGCTAGTATTTTGTTAAGTATTTTTGTGTCTTCATTAAAAAAAAGATATTGGTCTATAGTTTTGTGGTGATATTTTTATATGGTTTTGATATCAGTTTACTACCAGCTTCATTGAATGGGAAGTGTTATCTACTATTCTAATTTTTGGAAGAGTTTGTGAAGGTTTAGTACTAATTCTTCTTGAATGTTTGGTAAAATTCACCAGTAAAGCCATCTGTGCCCAGGATCTTCTTTGTAGGAAGTTTTTAAATTATTGATTCAAACTGTTATGTTCCAATTCTAGGTCAGAATTCTGAAATGGATATCACATCCTGTGTTCCTTCTGAAGGATCTAGGGGAGAAACAGTTTCCTTGCCTTTTCCAGCTTCTAGATGTTGCCTACATTCCAGGACCGATGTCCCCTTCCACTATCTTCAAAATGCATCATTTCAACTTTTACTTCTGGGGTCCAATGCCCTATCTCACTCTGACTGTCCTGCTTTCCTCTTTTAAAGACCCTTCTGATTACATTGAGCACACCCAGATAATCCAGGATAATATTCACATCTCATGATTTTTAATTTAATCACACCTGCAAAGTCTATTTGCCATCTAAGGTGACACATTTATACATTATGGGGATTAGAACATGGATGTCATTGACGGTCTTTATCCTATTCACTGCAACTCATGTAATCTACTCTTCCTCTTTTTGTGAGACTATTGTCATTATACCTATTATATCTACACATGTTGCAAACTCAATAATACATTGTTAAAATAATTACTTTAGATCATTTAAAATTTTTAGGAAGCCAGAAGAAGAAAGGAGAACAAATATGTGTTTATGGAGTTTGTTTTATTTACCTTTTTATTTATCATTTTTGTTGTCTTCATTGTTTCCTGGAGAGTCAAAAACCATCTGGCAATATTTCCTTACTCCAGTACACCTTTGCCCTCACCGACCGCCCTTCTTATTTTTGTCAAATATATTACATTTCTATATTATATAGGACCAATAATATAACTAAATGTATACATGTCTTATGAAATTACTTATTAAATAAGGTAAGAAAAGAAAGGAAAAGAAATATGCAATTATACAGTCTTTTCTATGTCCCTAAATAATTATTTTTGTGTAGATTCAAATTACTGTCTGGTATCAATCAACTTCAATCTGAAGAACTTCATTTTGTGTTTCTTGTAATGTAATTCTGAGAAAGAAAAATCCCCTTAGTTTTTTAAATCACTCTTGAAAGTTGGTTTTGCTGGACAAGGTTTTTGATGGACAGTTTTTTCCGGCACTTTGAATATGTAAGTCCATTTCCTTTTGGAATCCATTATTTCTGATGAGAAGTCAGCTGTTAATACTATTGGGGTTTTATGCCACGTAAATGGTAATTTTCCAGCTTTTTTCCCATTGTTGATTTCTAGTTTCATGCCATTGTGGTTGGAAAAGATACTTGGTATGATTTCAATATTCTTAAATAATAAAACTTGTTTTGTGACCTATGCTCTATCCTGAAAAATGTCCATTTGCACTTGAGAATAATGTATGCTCTGCTGTTGTTGGATAGAATGTTCTGTATATGCCTTTAGGTCCATTTGGTTCAAGACCAATGTTTCCTTGTTTTTGATATCTGTCATTTTTGAAGGTGGGGCACTGAAGTCCCTTACTATTATATTACTGTTATCTATTTCTCCCTTCAGATCTGCCAGTATTTTCTTAAGATAAATGTGTTTCAATGTTGGGTATATATTTATTTATGACTGTTATATCTTCTTGATGAATTGATTCCCTGATCATTATATAATGACCCTTTTTGTCTCTTGTTACCATTTTTGGCTTAGAGTCTACTTTGGCTTATATAAGAATAGCTACCCCTGCTCTCTTTTGGTGCACACTTTTATGGAATACTAACTGATCTGCCTCTATTGGTATCACACTCAGTCATTTGTCTCCTCCAGTTGCTACCCAGTTTGTCATGTTTTCAGTAATTCCCTGCTACACAAATTGTTAGACAGTCAGGTAGAATTAAATCAAGACTGCTTTTCTAGGTAGTCTTTCAGGCTACTGTTTGAGCCCCTTCTGACTCCAGAAGGGCTCTTCTTAGCTCCCTCATTCTCTAGTTTTGTCGTTAAACTTCTAGCTGGTGCATCATTTATCTTGTTGCTTTCAGGGAGCTAGTAGTGTTCTCTTAAATATACACTGCCCAAATCTCCATTGTTTTCGGAAGTGCCCTCAGGGTTGAAATTCTCCATGCTCTGTGCTTAATGAAGTAAGTCTCCCTGTGGAGAACTGCAGAACTAGTTGTTCTTAAGGCTTGCCCCCTGCTGGGCCTAAATTTTGTGCACCAAAATTCTGGACCTGGAAAGTGGGAACAGTTGTTTTCTGCTCTTGGAGTGACACCCTGCTCTCTGGGTGAGGCACTAGGTAAAAGCAGTAGCTCTTGTTTTTAGACTTGCCTCTCAGCTTGAAACCTCTGCTCTATGAGCAAGTTAGGGCAAGGGTAATCAGGCACCAGTGTTCTTGGCTAGTGTACCTGGCATAGAGCTTCTATGTGTGGGGACTGGGTAGAAAAATGACGCACAGTTTTCTCAGTTTTCCCTGCCTAGAATAGAGCTTCTCCAATACATGCTGAGGGGAATAAGAAATTCTGGGATTCTCCCCTCTTGAAGGAAGAATCCATAGCCCCTTGCTGGAAACTGGGAGGACAAGAAATACCATTTTCTGTTTTTTCTTATTTTCCGCCTGTAGTAGTGCTTCCATCACGCTGAACTGCAGGTTGGCAGAGAGTGAGTTTCACTCCCCCAAATCCAGAGTTTATTTCTGTTGTTACCAACATTTAGTGGATTTTCTTCAACAGATGTTTCTTAATATGCTGTATCCCCTTAGGGCAAATTCCAAAGACTTTACAAGGTTGCTTGCCTTATAATTTTCATCAGTTATTGTTCTTTTGCTGAGAAGAGTGTTTGTGGGCCTCCTCATTCTATCATTCTGTAATTGTTCATTCTTGGACCAATATAATTTTAAACAGGAATTATATGTTCTAATTACAAATCCTTCAAAATCCCACGCATGCTTTAGAAAAACATTTTTTTTTTTTTGGATTAATTTGCCCCTGGACAATATTGATGTTTTTCTGATTAGCATGCATTTGCTTGGAAAAAAGTCAAAATGCGGTAATTTAATCTGATAAGAATGTATTACAAAGTTCTCATAATTCATTTAAAAAAGTAACAATTATTATTCACGGTTACTCTGTTTAACTCCAGATCCATTCTCTGCTCTTATCCTCATTCGTGGGAAAGAGGCCTGGGTCCCCTGCTCACCAGCTTTTATTTGGCTTCTGTGTTTGGCCATAAGAGGACCCAACAGGAGATTAGGGGCCTGGAGTACGAAGGTCAGAATATTCCTTCCCTGCTCCCTTCCCTCCTACCTGTCTTGATCCTATAGTTTTGGCTGTAATTTTGTCCCTTTGTACCTGTACCTCCTTTCAGATTGTCCTCTTTCCTAGTGCCAGCTTTCACATGACTCTGGTAAAGAAAGTTTCCTCTTTTTACCTCTATAAAACTTTTTACCATTGCTGGTCCCTAGGGCCTCACCATCCCTTGTTGGTTCGACTATAAATAGTCCCTTTTTTTTTTTTAAAGATTTTATGTTTTTCCTTTTTCTCCCCAAAGCCCCCCAGTACATAGTTGTATATTCTTCGTTGTGGCTAGTTGTGGCATGTAGGACGCTGCCTCAGCGTGGCTTGATGAGCAGTGCCATGTCCGCGCCCAGGATTAGAACCAACGAAACACTGGGCCGCCTACAGCAGAGTGCACAAACTTAACCACTGGGCCACGAAGCCAGCCCCTAAATAGTCCCTTTTTAACCTTACTTCAAAATATCAGCTAAGTGTGGCATCTATTCCTGATGGAACCATGACTTGTTTGCTTGGTGAATGGTCCTAGGGCAGAGTAAAGAATGTTAGCTTCAAGATTAGTGCATACGATTACAGATCAGGCTCCTCCTATTTTAAATAGTGCCCTAGTAATATACATTTATTGTCTATTCATAGATTGTAGGTCACTTTGCAGGACCCAGAATCAATTATTCTTCTTAATTGCCAGCTACAGACATTGATTTAGGCATAGATAAATATAAAAAATGAATTTATCAAGTGGGTTTTACATAACTCAAAGAAAATCCAGGAGGGCTAGAGAAGTGGGGCTGGAAAATTGGGCAGGAATATGGGAACATAGGTATCATATAGGGCCACAGTCAAAATCAGTAACACTAGTCCAATGAGAAGAAATGCTGCAATTGCCTCAGAACACAGGCCCCCTGGATTATAGTGCCTCCACTGGCAACGCTGAAGGTGGGACACTGCCCTTTGCTGCCTCAACACCTCAAGGGTTTGTCCCTGCCCCTGATACTAATGCTGCACACAAGCATAATGGGTCTTTTGTCCTTGTCTTCCACTTCCAAGTCCAGGTTTGCTGAGTTGGATTGACAGAAACGATATTTCATGCCTTACCCTGAGAAAACTAATATCTGGCATTTTCAGCTCCCATAGTAGGAGGCAGGCTCTGTCTCCATTAATACTCACCAGGTAAGAAATTGTCCATCCATAAAAAGGGGACTGGACGCTTGTCATAGAGGACATGATAAATGCCCACTAGTGTATACCTATTTGTCTGAAAAGCATTTGCTATTTTTGGCTGCCCAGCATACAAAACCTTCTTCACATAGTTACACTTCAAAAACAAAACAAACTATAGCAACTCCAGCCTAAGGTAATACACCATCCCTCATGAAACTAAAATGCATTCTCACCTTGCCCAAAGAAGGGCAACTCAAAGTTTCATCAACTACTGCATCCAGCCAGCACACTAGGATCTCTGGGGAAATCCTTTCTTCTGACTTCAACATGCCTTGATATTTTTTAGCTACAGAATTATCATCACAAATATGCCCTACAGAAAACAGTAGGAGGAATGAAACGGAAAGAAATTGAAAGAAGGAATAAAACACAAGACTTTGCCTCTCATCTCTTCAGGATTCTTTACCGACTAGAGTGGCTGGAGTGGCTGAAACCTTTCTTCAAACATGAAAAGTGTGTTCCACGTGCCTATTCCTCAATTCTGTGGATTTCTCCCTTTACCTTAAATGCAGACATTTCCATCATCTCAATATCCATTAGTGTGAGGTGCCACTGGATGTAGTTTTAGTTAACTAATCAACTAAATAATCACAAAAGCTCCAGGCTGCTTAAATTATCGTACCAATCTATAATCTTTGACAAATTTTATGAACTTTGTGATGGAGGTGAAGTTTGTGCTATTGTTCTCTGAAGCCTTGAGAGTATGCTGGTTAAGGAGAGTGTGAAACAGTCTGAAGTGTATACAAGGTTGAATCCAAGTGATGGGTGAACAATCTTCTCTTTTGGCACTTGTGATTACAGAAAAGAGATGTCTGGAAGAAAAAAAAATGAATAAACCAAAAATGATCATCAGCTTGCATTATCTCCGCTTGAGATCGATTATACAGCTACCTAAATTTATAATTGCTTTTTGGAAAGTGAATTTTTTCAAGTGCTCATGCCATGATCCAGCTCCCTTTCAATAGCAATTAACTGATCTGCATAATGTAAAGATTCTTTTAAAGATATGGTATATAGTATCCGCGAGTTCTCTTTTCTTTTGTCTCAGACCAATAATGAGTATCAGGTAGAATATCCTTATCCATAGTAATTTGCTGTGTTTATAACAGTTTATCAGCAGATCCCTGGCCATTTCACTAAATTAGAGCCACTTACCAAGACTTATAATGTTTTGCTTTGATTCAATCATTTTCCCAGAGACTTGAAGCTAGCAATGATAACATTTTCCAGTTCACAGCAGAAGACTCCTGCAGCACGATTGTCCGCAGAAGCTCCTTGACCCATCATCGCTCTTGAATTCACTGTTTCTCAGCTCCTTCACTAAAGCATCTTGCTCTTCCATGTGGCCTTATTCAGATCCTCAAATATATTCAATACTTTCTGCTGTATCAACATGGTGTTCAGCACGATCTCATGCTGATTGTGACTATCAATGCACTGAGAAAGTTAATTCTCTGATTTTTTTCAAAATTATTATGCCATATGTGAATAACATGTTGAAACTGTCCAGCACAAACAGCATTTTCATAATTTTTCCTTTTTCATCTCATGGAGAGAAACAGCTTACATGCACGATAGATGGAAATATGTGTACAGCCGTGATTATGCCTTTCTTAAAGTCACTTCTCAATACAGTTTACTACTTCTAAATTTTCTTCTGATGTGTGACTTTTCAGTGCCTCTTAGGCTTGCCTACGTTCTTCATGGGCATTTATACTTTCTTAGAATCCTTTTTTTTTTTTTTTGAGGAAGTTTAGCCTTGAGCTAACTACTGCCAATCCTCCTCTTTTTGTTGAGGAAGACTGGCCCTGAGCTAACATCCATGCCCATCTTCCTCTATTCTATACTTGGGACGCCTACCACAGTATGGCTTTTGCCAAGCGATGCCATGTCTGCACCTGGGATCTGAACCAGCGAACCCCAGGCCACCGAGAAGCAGAACGTGTGAACTTAACCGCTGCGCCACTGGGCCAGCCATCTTAGAATCCTTTTTAAACTTACTTATGAGGGGAGGATGATAGTAAAAATATGCAACATATTTTCAAAAATGCAGGCACAAGACAAAAAGCTAGTGAGAAAATTGCTCAGACCACATCATATTCTACATCCTTTCACGCTGATACTTATACAATTCAAACTGACACCTGCATGTAGGTTTGTTATGCCAAGTTTTCAATTTACAGAGTTACTACTGTTTAGATTCACTTGAGAGTTCTTACATCTATTCAGGTGATTAGAGTTCAGATAGCAAGGGATATATTTATTTGTTTTCCCATTGCATGCTAAAGACGAACAGAACTCTTTCCCCAAATACTAGTTGATCACTCCCCATACCAGTTAATGTTCTTCTTTCATGTAGAAAAAAACAAATTGGCTAATTTAAGTGGAGTATTTATGGAGAGGATAATGAGTAGTATACAAAAAATGTTAAGAAGGCTAGAGAATCAGATCGGAAAAATGGCCAGGAAGAGGGGGACGCTATGAGGCAGCTAGCGACAGACCTAATGCCACATCAAATCCCAGCTCTGTGAAACTAGTTCTACTGCTGCTGCAGCTGTTGAACACCATGCACGTCAGCTTGCACATCTGCTGTTGTCAGCACCAGACACTGTAGTTTGCATATGCACTGTGCTGCTTTTACTGTTGCTGCTCCTCTCTCTCGAACCTTGGTGATGTCGCTACTATTGCTGGAATTGATGTTCCATAGCCTCTGCCCTAAATTTACTAACTCCAAATTCAAAGTCCCAGGTGGGGAAAACTGATTGGAGGAATGAGGTCATATGCTGTCAATCTAGCTGAAAAGGAGACTGAAACTCTCACCCTTACCTGAGAGAAAATGGGCTTTACCTCTACTGACATTCTGAGGGTATAAAGTAAATCAAATATGGGAAGGGTAATCAGATTATGGACAGCCAAAGATCAAGTCATATTAATTGCATGACTTATGAATTTTCCAATGTTTCCATCAGTTCTATGAGTTGAAGGGATTGACCTGTCATTAAAGAAAATAAGCAGCTCAGATATAAATTAATGGATCAACGCGACTCATCATAAAGAGACAACGGATAATAATGGTCATAATATCATTATTTCTGGCTTTAACTTGAGATTGAAACTACCAATCTAGCATTTTATGGGTGTACTTTAAATTTTCCTTTTAATTGTGGAGTTAGAAATTCGAGAATTCACCCCTTATGAGTGAATCAGGGCAAGCATTTATGAAATGACTGACCTGGGTTAAATATGTACTCTCTGGACATGAAAATATGTGACAATAATGAGTCCAAAAGAGACATGAGGTCTTGACCTTGTATTGATCAGGTTCTCACCTGCTGAGTTAGCCATATGTATAAGCACACTTATTCTCCTTTTCTTGCAAGTTATATAAAATTACAATTGAAAAAAATAAATTTTTTTCAGGCTGAAGTTAGATTTTTATCAAAAGACTCAAAGTTTATATTTCTTAGCTCTATTGTTTTGTTATCTCAAACCCCTTGTCACCTCTCTCTGATCTTATAGTACCCATAGAAAAGCTAGAATTCTGAGAGAGGGCAAATAAAATATGGCAGAGAGGCTTGAAGTATGGATATTTTTTCCATCTACCATGGAAACAATCCAGTGTACCAGGACATATTCTCCGTGGTAAAAACAATAAACTCCTTTATTTTCTTCAGCTAAATATAAATATATATATATATATATATTTAGCTCTTAGGTCAGTTTGCACAATGTTTTGTCCCAGCAGTTTTCATCTATCTTCCCATAGCTGTAAAGCAAACAAACAATCGCAAGAGCAAACTTTATCATTTCTGTTGAGTGCTGAGTCAGCAATGTATGCTCTGCTTCTTTTCTATATGTGACATCCGTAAGTCTAGAATAGCCACAGCATATTTTCTTCCACTTTACAGCAAGATAAGCATTAACTTAATAATACTGAACTTCCAAAACTGTATTTGCCTTAAAAAACAGGATTTTCTGTTTTCTCCTACTTCCTCTGACCGTATGGCTTATAACAAAGCAACTAACTGGATTATTTATGTATGAGGATTGGACCTGGGAGAGTTAAACCAAAAGTAATGATGATGATAATGAAGAGTTCTTACTGTGTGCAAGAAAGTCTGCTAGGCATTTTATGGACAATATATCTAATTGTCTAAAATCTTTACCAGATTCACATATCCACAGTGAGGAAAAGTGACTTTTCCAGTATCACACAACTTTTAAGTGGCACATCTGGGATTGACCATACATTGACCACATTTGAGGTTTGAAGGGAGCTATTTGAAAACTGATACATAAAGGGAAAGAACCAAGTGTCTAAACTTTTCCGAAGCGAACTGTAATTAAGAGTAACTAAATAATTGAGTACTGGAATTTCTCTTTAAGGAAGTACTCAAGATTACAAATGAAAAATAGTAGAGTCATAATATCACAATTTTGTAAATCCAAAAGAAATAAAGACACAGAAAATGATTATCGATAACAGCTAAACCCACAAAAGGAGAGAAAGTTAGACTGTATGTGTCTCCTGATGGAAGCACACAGCACTACATTCCAGAATCCGATCAAGCCTCTAAGTCTAACAGTAACAAGGGCAGAGAAGCATGTTAACTAACAGCCCAGGGATGCAATCAGCCAAAGCTATAGTGTGGAAACCACCTAAATCGTCAATAACTAGATTGATAGTGATAAAGAGCTAAAGTGAGAGCAAGAGCAAGAAAGAGAGAAAGATAAAAATTTACAGATTAAAAGAAACTTAAGAAACAACTTATCAACCAATTGCAATGTGTAGACCTTATCAGAACGCTGGTTTTTAAAAATCCTTAAAAAATTATGAAATGGAGATTTTTGAACACTGCCTAAATACTTGATGTTGTTAAGGAATTATTTTATACATATTTTAGGCATGATAATAATATTGTAGTTATGTTTTAAAAGTGTTACATTTTAGAATACATAATAAATATTCATGGATAAAATATATACTATCTTGGATTTGTGTCAATAATCCATAAGGAAGGGGATGGTGGAGGTAAGGATCATAGATGAAAGAAGACTGAAATTGGGAGACAAGACACTGGGTTTCACCATACTTCTTTCAACATTTGTAAATATGAATTGTCATAATAAAAAATAAATAAATATAGTTTAAAAAAAATGAAAATACCAAGAGGAACTCATGAGTCTTTTCTGATTCCCAGCAATTAATATTAAGCACCCCAATTTTGTCCTTCAAATTATTGGTTCCCTATGAATGTCAGTGCAGCATTAAATCACATTTGTGCTGTGAAAGATGGTTCCTCTAGGTTCTAGAAGACTCTTACAAGGTGTGCCATTTGTGTTTGTGGATAATACCACACCTGCTCTTTTAAACCCTGTTCTTCAAGTGCAGGGATGTGAAGACTAACAATGCCATTCACCAGATGCCCTTGCCAGCTGCTTTCTGTTTTAATTCTGCAAAGGGAGGCACTCAGATAAAATGTGATAGATGGAGGAAAAGAAAAAATCCTGCTTCCTTGCAGGAGCTGCAAGGATATACAAGCATATGCACAGCCATTGGCAGCCGGCAGCAGTAGATTTTGCCTACAGGTTTCAGGCTTCCTCCTGAGAAGCACCCACTTTGGTATGGAAGCAACTGAGACCTTTGGTGGCAACTTCCCTGAAATCCCCTGATAGAAAGGAATGACACCAAGCAGGGATGCTCTAATGGTCTATCTTTTCATCTGAATGCTGGTTACTTGAGCACTTGTTTGTGAAAATCATTGAGCTGTATACTATAAGTGCATTTTTCTGTGTATATGCTACTGGACTTCCGCAAGATGTTAAAACAAAAAACAGGCATGGTCATGAAATGCTAAAAAAAATCTGAATTTTCACATTTGTTTCAATGGAACAAGAAAAGTCAGTCTACATTGTGATATTGAAAGACAACAAAGGCTGATCACAGATAAATCAGATCTGCATTATTTATGGATATCCAAATGGCAACTCACCTTATTAAGACCTCAGCTTTAAATTAACTCCATGACAAATGCAGGGCAGTGATAGATCTTTCTAATGTGAATTGAAGCATTCCATGGTTCACATTCAATTTGACCTTTGATGGCAATTTAGGGGATTCTATCAGGGCCTGTACCTACATTAGGAATTGTGAAATATTGTGAGAAACACATTTCCTGGTTCATTTCAATTTGGTATATAATAACTCAGCTTCACCGGTAATGGCATCTCAAGGTGGAAGCCATAAACCTGGTGCATGAAAGAATTACAAGGAAAGAAATACGAGCCTCATTTTCTGACCTGAGGGTCAGAGCTTGGACTTGTAGGGAAAAATCTCAGGAAGACTTCTACTTTGAAGGAAAATTTAGAGAGTATAAGATGTGTGGGGGAAAGGAGTTGGAGCTCGCTCTATTTGACACATTTTTACCAATTTTAGAGCCATCAAAGTTAAACATATGCAGAGTCTAAAAATATATTTTGATGAAACATTATTAAAAGTATTAATAGTAAGACTTTGATGCATAAAATAATATATGTTTTAGAGGATAATTAACATAACTTTTTGAATATAGAGAATTATGTATCATTAGGTTAATCAGTCATAAAAATGTCCAAATAGTTACATCAATTAACTCTTAACCAAAGATGCATAAATGATATGTATATACTAATCAAAACTAACGCTGTTATAATATATTCTGTTTCACACAGTATTTTTGACATGTCCGGTTGAATTTGTTCCTTTAGCGATGGCATATCACCTAAATCAAGTACTATGCGTGTACACTGCATACAGACCTACGCTTCCTAGGAAACCGCAATCAAAACCATCTGTTCGTAATTCCCACTGAGGATGTGGTTTTTAATTTTTAAAAATGGTGATATAACAGTACATTTCTTTGCAGAAGATTCAAATGATACCAAATTCATGGAAAAACTATTGGAAAGTCCTCCTTGATCTCCTCCTTTTCATCCCACTCCAGAACCCAGGAAAATCCACGTTCAGAATTGATACATATCCTCTCAATACTTTTCCAATGCTTTTGAGGTAGATATGCACTTACCTATGTATAGAATTTTTAAAACACAAGTGGATCATTGTGTTCGGTAACACTTCCCACTTAATAGTATGCTCTGAAATTGTTTTCCATGTTAATACACACGGAACTACCTCATTTTGTTTATCCAATACATATTCTTCCAAATTACAGGTACATAGTTTAGTTGACACTTATTTCCAAAATATTCACTATTATAAATAATGATACAAGGGTTTACAATTTCAAATAATATAGTGTTTAAAAGCTTGAGCTCTGGGGTTAGATAACTTGGCTTATTTAACTAGTGTGGACCCTTCAGCAAAGTACTTAACTATACTGAGGTGCATTTTCTTAATCTATGAAAACAGAAATAATGGGTACCTACATCATAGGAATGTTGTAAGGATTAACTGATATAAGTAACAAGCACTCAGCATAGAGCCTGGCACATAGTAAACACTCAATGAATGTTAATAATACTCACACACACTATTTATGTAAAGCACCTGACATACTGTGTGACATTTTAAATGTTCAATATATGTTATTACAAAGAGATTTTTCATATCTTCTCTATTTTTAATAATAATTTAATATTTATCTTTAAGAACTCTTTATTCATATGAAAAGTATCAGTCATTTGTTAATTATTTCAATATTTTATGCAGTTGAGATTTTTCTTTTGTTTTGTTTTTTGTTTCATTTGTTTGTTTATTTTCGGATGTACATCATAATATATTTCAAATTCTGTGTAGGATACTTCAGACTCAGCCCAACTGAGACAGGGGTCTTACTGTCTGGCTTTGCTGGCTATTAACTGCAACAAGGATACCCCAGAAAAGCTATTGGCCAAAAGCCGAGAAGACCCAGATCTTAAAGGGCCCACACACAAACTCACTCATTGCAGCAACCTAAAATCATCAGAGAGAAGGCTGACAGTCCTTCGGTGAAACGAGACTCACCTGGTGGATTCTGGGGGCATCTTGGTGAGAGGAGGGACCTCTCTGGAGCCTGAGACATTGGTGGGGGCCATTGTTCTGAGCTGCTCCAGGCATGCTGACATGGACCCTGGTGGGGGCCATTGAGGTTCATCCCTTGGCCTGTTAGCCCAGGGGTCTGCCACGCCCACTAAAGCACAGATTTAATCCAGTTCAGCCAGGGCAGGCAACCACCCCAGGGACTGGCCCCTCCTAACAGCAAGCCCTCAGGCTACTTTTCAGTCTGCATTGACTGGGTGCCTAGATCCTCTACAGGCAGGCAAGGGTGTCTGGCTCTGTGGGGCAGGGCCTGTGTGAGGACCAGGTGAACTGTGGGGGGCACTGGTGGAGAAGTGGGACCCCTGCAGTGTGGCATCGGGGTATGCTCCATGGGGTTGAGAAGTGTGCATGGACCAGGACTGTGTTGATGGTGTATGTGGTCCTGTGGGGGGTGAGGCTTATCAGTGGCAGAAGACTTGTGTTTCACAAATAGCCATAAAAAGGATCAGCCCCACCTTCCAAATCCTGAAACAATTGAATGCCTCATGCCTAAGGCCAGCCACACTCAGCTGCACTCCTAAGAGAACTGACAACAGCCTTGTAGGCCTGAGGCCTATCACAACTTTATGCCCCTGAGCCTGGCAACTAGCTACACTGGGTACTAACCCAATTAAGAGGAAAACTACAATAGGAGTGTGTTGATAGACTTTGTAGCAAACAGTGCTGAGGCTCCCCAAACCAGATTTACAAACAGCTGGCCAGGGAAGGAAAGATTAGATTCCCTGGGTACCTGCAGTGGGAGCAACGCTGCCACAGCAGAAGGACACAAGCAGCTCACAAAGGGGTCATTCCTGGTTCTTATGGACTGGTGACAAGAAGAAAGCACACAGCTGGGCCTCATAAGGTATCTCACAGAGAAGGCCACTTCTCCAAGATCAGGAGACATAGCCAACTCACCTAATACATGGAAATAAGGCCATAGAAAGAGGCATAATGAGGAGGCAAAGGAATACTTTCCAAGCAAGAGAAGAGTAAAAAAACCCCAGAAAAAGGACTAAATGAAACAGAAACTAGCAACTTACTCGTCAAAGAGTTCAAACAAAATATCATCAGGATGCTCACAGATATGGGGAGAAGAATGGATGAGCACAGTGAGCACATCAGCAAAGAACTGGAAGATATAAAAAAAAATAATCAGAAATGAAGAATACAATACTGGAAATGAGAAATTCGCTAGAGGGACTCAATAGCAGAGTAGAGGAAGCAGAAGAACGGATCAGTGAGCTAGATGAAAGACGAGAGGAAATCACCCAAGCAGAACAGAAAAGAGAAAAAAGAATTAGATAGAATGAGAACAGTCTAAGGGAACTCTGGGGCAATATCAAGCATGCTAACATTTGGATTATAGGGGTCCCAGAAGCAGAAGAGAGAGACAAAGGGGCAGAAAATTTATTTGTAGAAATAATAGACGAAAATTTTCCTAACCTGAGGAAGGAAACAGACATCCAAGTTCAGGAAGCACAGAAAGCTGGAAACAAGATAAGCCCAAAGAGGCCCACACCAAGACATATTATAATCAAAATGTCCAAAATTAAAGACAAAGAGAGAATCTTAAAAGCAGCAAGAGAAAGGCCACAAGTGACGTACAAAGGGAAGCCCATCAGGTTGTCAGCGGACTTCTCAGCAGAGACCCTATAGGTGAGAAGAGAATGGCACAATGTATTTAAAGTGCTAAAAGGAAAAAACATACAGGCAAGAATACTCTGTCCATCAAGGTTGTCATTCAGAATGGAAGGCGAGATAAAGTGCTTCCCAGACAAGCAAAAATTAAAGGAGTTTATTACCAAGAAACTAGTTCTGCAAGAAATGCTGAAGGGACTTATTTAAGTGGCAAAGCAATGACCACAAATAGAGATAAAAAAAATTATCAAAAAAAGCCACCAACAACAAAAAAAACAGGCAATAATATCACTTGTAATGTAAAAATATAGTAAAGGCAGCAGATCAACTACCTGTGAAGATACTATGAAGATTAAGAGATTTTTTAAGTTATGATCTTTTTTTTTTCACTTGAGCAAGATTAGCCCTGAGATAATATCTGTGCCAATCTTCCTGTATTTTGTATGTGGTCACCACCACAGAATGGCTGACAAGTCATGTAGGTCTGTGCCTGGGATCCAAACCCACAAACTCTGGATACCAAAGCAGAGCACACCAATCTTAACCTCTATGCCATGGATGCCATGGGGCCAGCTCCTATAATCTTTTTATATGAACACTTTTTCCAATTTTATGAGCACAAGTTACTCAGTCTTTTCCTTATGACTTTTGCTGTTTGTGTCATGCTTACGAAGTCCCATGTCACAAAAATTATAAAAATGTTCTCCTATACTGTAGTATAGTTTACATGTATATTTTTATATTAACTCCTAAATACTTCTGGAATATATCCTTTTATATGATGTGAAATAGGCATCTGTTTTCAAAATATTTTCAAATACACAATTATCTCTAAGTCATTTTTAATCCTTTCCCCCATGGATTTCAAATGCCAACTTATTCATAAAACAGATGCATACTAATGTATGAATTTCCTTCAGGACTCTACTTATTGGTCATTGAGGTTAGAGAATATTTTTCTATTTTGTGATTTACTTGGTTGCTTTTGGTGTAAGTGTTAATCTTGTTGTATAGAAATAGTTGCAAAGATTTCTAGCCACTGATATTGGTTCCTTTATCCAGAACTGCATGCATGGTCCTCAGTCTATTCATGATTATGTAATATTGGTTGCATTTAGGAAGAATTGAAGAAAATCTTTCCTGTCCACCTCCAAATTTAACTATTCTCTCTTCTTTGGTGGAACTGATCCTGCCTCCACTTATCACAAATGGAATTGTATAACACTTGCTCTTCTGAAGAGCTACAGGTTATGGAGTAGATATTTTCTGGCCGCCTTTTACTTTACTCACCAGACTTTTCCCCTACCATTAGGGACTTGCAAATGTAGTTTATTTTTCTGGTATGAATCATGTTGACTAATTCTTCTGCATGTGAATTTTCCTTTCATGGCCCAAACATCACCTTCCATTCTTTTTGAGCCCTCGAAGAATGTCTCTTCCCATTCTGTTTTCTATCTAAATGCTACCTTTGTGTGGTAATTGCTAGCTATCTCTGTTTCACATAGCAGAAGGTTGCTGAGGCTCAAAAAAGTTCAGTTAGTTGCTGAAGAATTCACACAATGGACCTTATGCAGCATAATGACGCCTTCATAGTCCATTGTGGCCAACCTGACACTCCATTATTCCCTTAGAATGTTGATGTAAATGTGTACTGGTCATGCTAGATAATTAGATTATTAAACAAATGTAATGAGGTATTGCTATAGGTAAATAAGGATATTTTATGACATGATTTGATGACTTGGCAGAATCCTAAGGCCAAAGTTATCCACCTGTGAGGTGTTTGTAGTAGTGTGACAAGAATGCATTGACTAGCTCCATTCTAGTATATCTCATAGGTTTATGAAGTGATGAGCATCATCTGTTACATTATGTGTCATAGCGGATCAACTTAAAATACTGTTATGGCCCCTCAAGTTAAATCATGGCATAATGGGTGTTGAAAAGTGACACAGTAAGATCCCGATCCAGAAAGACTGGACACTTGCCACATAGGGGAAGAACAGCTCTATATCTGTGATCCTACTGCATAGTTTTGCATGCTTCTTTAACTTATTCTGAATTTTTCTGCTTATTATGAAATTTTAATGAGATTTGAATCAAAAGTTTAGATTAAAATAAGTATTTTTCAATTATTTTTATGACAAATGAGTGGGACCTTAAATGATAATTTTTCATGAAAATATTCTTTGGGTAGGATAAAGATTAATATTTTTCTTTCATTTATTTTAAAGATGTTGATTCTTTTTTCCTCATGTCATTAACAATTTCAAGTCCCAGAAGAATCAACTGAGCCTCTGAAATGCCACCAAATTTGGGTATATAAAAAAAGGACTGTATATTATAATTTTAACTGTAAAAAATAAACATTTTATTTAAAAGAGTATATTTTAGGACTTAAAATTAAGCAATAAATGGACTGCCGTTCTTTTCTGTTACTACACTTAATCCCAGAATGGATATAAAACAAAAAAATATATATTTTAGAGTTTAAATGTTGGATAATTTTAAAAGCCAGAATAGTTAAATAGCCTCACAGACATATTGTGACAACAAGCTAAGTGGTAAGGAGTTGGAACAGTTTGAACAGTAAAACCAAAAAGAAAATGAGCTACAGAATTTATTAGCATAATACAAAATGCCCAGAACTAGAAGTCAGCAAACTAGAAGTCTATATTAGGATCTTATAAAGCTAATTTTGTGATTTGGCCTAGTCAATTGACCACTCTAGTGCTTAGCTAAGAAGAGAAGGCTGGAATCAAAGGTCTTAAAGTTCCTTTCCTGACACTAAATATGTCTGAGTCCATGATTTTCCAAGGCAGTCCCAATATGATAGCATAGCTGCTATTTACACAAATTCATTTTGCCAGTTTAACGTTAAATCTATTGTAAACTTCCTGACTTGAATGAGAGAAACTCAGTTTTTTGCAATGGCACAACGGGTTAATAGAAAATAGACTAAAATTAACTTTTCTTATGTTTGTCCCTTTTGAAGCCACTTTGATATGCCATGGTAAGCTCTCTCCTTAAGTGGAGTTATTTAATGAAATTTTCTTCATAAGCAATAAATAAGCCAAGTATTTCAAGCACCCAGTAACTTGGGAAAGAATGTGATAATTATTGAAATTAAAATATTTTATTCCATAGTTAGGCATTAAATAAAATATATGATGTGTATAAAATGGTATTACTAAATTTACAACTTGAAGGCCAAAATATAGAGACATTTGTGGAGAAAATATTTCAGCTGATCTTTTTAACTTATTATTGAAATATAAATTGATATTAATAGGACAGTCTTATACACTGTTTCATCTGGTCAAAGTAAATCTCTCTGTTTTGTATTTAAGAGTATAATACTCGTACCATCAATATAAATATTATTATAAACAAAATCTATATTCTTCTTTATCATTTATTGAGCCCTTGAAGTTGTTTTGTTATAGTGTAGAAAGCTTAATTCAATATTGTTTGTGAGACTTTCATGTTAAAAATTAAAAATTCTATTCCAAAAATTACAGTTGTCTCAAAAGAAAAACTGTATTAGAACCAAGTTTTAAATATATGATGGTTTATTATGATGATATCAGTCGTTAGTAATTATAATTTTAATTCTTGCCTTTAAAATAATATAAAAATAAAATTTGAACATGTCTATGTTATTTTTGGAAATGCTTCCTTGAAGAAGACCATAGTGGTGCACTTGAATAAGGTCTTTTCTAAGTCTCATTTATAGTAGAAAAATATACAAAGGCAAGTATACACTCCACTGTACACAAAAGTGGTACACTTCACTTTGGCAGCTGAGGTTTGCAGGTTCAGATCCTGGGTGTGGACCTACACCACTTGTTAGCCATACTGTGACTGTGACCCACTTATAAAGTGGAGGAAGATTGGCACAGTTGTGAGCTCAGGGCTAATCTTCCTCAACAGAACAAAAAAGAGAAATAATAAAATGTATATTTAAATTCAACATGACCTTGAACTTATTTTTATGGAGGTGCAAAGAAAAAACTCTAAAAGGCTGTGAAATTCATCGTGTCCTAAAGACAGTGAGTATGAAGTTCCATAACTGATAAATTTGTGTTGCTCTCCAGTATGACAATAGATCATATTGCTCCAAACCAGTGGCAGATGGTATAGCCCAGGTGAATGCAACATCAATGGAGATGAAGATAAATTTATCTGGCGAGAGAGGTGAAGAAGCCACGGCATTCTCTCACATCTTTGAAACACTTAGAGCAAAACTATGTGGTGCTCTTTTCCTTCTAGAATCTCAAAATATTTAAACATATTCTTTCATTCACTAATGGAAAAATGGAATCCCTGGAACTGCTCACTCACCAGTGCCCGAGATTGCTAGCAATCTCTATTTACCCTACTACTCTATATGTGGCACATGGTTCTAAGAGGTTCTATTTGTCATTAAGATATGAGGCAAATTCAGTTTCCTTAGTTACACTTAGCTGGGCAATCTGGTTCCCAATCTGTACACTCATTTATGCACTTATATATGAGATGTATATATGTATATACAAATGTCTGTATATTTGTATAGGTTTAGTGCTTAAACTACAATATTGAGGGTTTTTTAAAACATTTCTGATTATAATCAGATAAGCACCAGTTTGAGGAAATTGAAGATTTTAGCATAATTATCTCAGGCAGACAAATTCCCTTACTTGGTGACTCTTGACCAACCATAATTATATGTATTCTCCGAGATATCTTTTCCTTCCCTAATACCAGACACCAGACTTGAGGTCCCTAAGCCTGTGGGATGCAAAATATAAAGTCTGTTCGTAACACCTCTTTCCAGAGCATCGCCAGAATCTATTTCACACTGCTAAAATGACTCTCCTTTTGCAGTGATAAAGCATCCGAGGTGTGGAGAGGGGGTGATTTAATACATGTTGTCAGTTTGTCACAACTTTTTTCTGTATTTGAGGTAAGAATCTGATGAAGTTTTTCCCTTTACCACACTTGTGAGTGTTTTCCCTGCACACAATACCTCCAAGTCTTTAAAATTCAGTTGAAGTTGTATAGA
Organism: Equus asinus; assembly: GCF_041296235.1. NCBI lineage: Eukaryota > Metazoa > Chordata > Mammalia > Perissodactyla > Equidae > Equus > Equus asinus. Next base: position 57,922,943 of record NC_091809.1, read on the forward strand.
TGACTCCTTGCAGATTGAATTGGACTCAACTTTCAAACAAGACTTTAACAGCCATCTTAGTATAATGGTTTTTTGTTATACTCTGTTTTGTGTTTGCTGTAGACCAAGGTGACTCTTAGAGTTACCATTGGTAATCATGAGGAGAATCTCCTTTTGCTTCTTCTTCATATATATCATCAAGAATTCTGAAGGCTGGTGAAGTCTCTGACCATAAATCTTGCTTGTGTGTAAGTAACATTTAAAAAGCATCCATCTGTCTATCTATCACCTATTTCTCTCTCTCACTCTCACTCTCTCTCTCTCACTATCTCCCTATCTGTCTATTTATCTATTTACCTATCTAATCTATCCACTCCTGATTCTGGAGTTTGGAAAGTTTTCACTGTAAATCCTCAAAGTACAGAAATAGACATTTGAAATGTCTGAACAGTGAAGCAATTTAGGGTTCATCTGAGACAATGTTTCAAGTTATCAGGAGTGCAGATACTCAGCTATCCACACATGGAAAGTTTGTTTATTTGTAAGATACATAAGCAAGTGAGTCGTAGATGCCATAACAACTACATATCAGGTCTCAGAAAGATCTGAGTACACGACAGGACTTAGCTCTAGTATCTGCCAGAGATTGTGGTGATGCAGCAGTGACTCTAGAAGGTACCCTTTATATCCTGCAGCAATTGAGACATTGCTATTTGTCCTCTCTCCTCTATTCTCCTAGTTCTTCCCCCACCTCCTCTCTCTCTTTCATTCTCTCTCTCTCTCTCTCTCTCTCTCTCACACACACACACACACACACACCCCTCCTCAAAGCCCAAAGAGGCCATCATTGGTTAGACAGTCTCCATCTGCTACAGAATTCCCCTCATTGGGCTGAACTCTCATGACTGACCATGTCATTGGCCACTGGAAACTCTATAGATAACAGCTTTTATGTGAGTGGTTCACTTCTGATCCAATAAGCTGCAATGACTTTTGGGGTGGAAGGGAAGGTGGTTTAAAATTTGGTGCAGAGATTTTTCAAAAAATGTGGTGGTCAAGGAAAGCTCTCAAAGAATTACAATCTTTTCTTAATACTTTGCTACTCAGAGTATGGTCAATGGACCAGCAGCCTGGATATCACCTGGGAGCTCATTAGAAATGCGGAATCTTCCCTGAGGACTCAACAGGAACCTGCATTTTTAACAAGACCTCTGGATGATTCACATGTCTTTTAAAGTGTGAGAAGTACAGCGGCTGCCAATCTCTCCCCAGCTCCAACTTGACTGTTAATAAGATCTGTGGTGTGAATGTTTCTGTCTAGATTGTAGGTTCTTTGTTATTACACTGAAGTTTCAGGAGTAAAAAGGTGCATTTGAGGAATGTGCTGCATTCTTGATCAAAGTTAAGAGAGTAAGAAGTATGTCTGTCTGGGATGCATATTCTGGCTCCTAACAAGTTCTAATACATATGTACACAATGTCTGATCCACACACTTCTAAAAGGGGTGAGAGCACGGTTGAGTGTGGAGGTCTAAGTGTGAACCTGGACAAACCACTTAGGAGCTTTTACTAGTGACTAATGCTTTGGCTGGATTTCACCTCACTGAATAGAAAAATGCAATTGTTCCAAGAAATAATTTTACGGAACCATATTATCAGCCAAGTTAAGTTTGAATTTTAGGAAATTACTGACTAGAACTTAATAAACAAATTCAAAGTTACCCCTAAAAAAGAAAAAATGTGTATAATATTTTCATTTTCTTCAGAATGGATAAATAGCTTTCTACTTAATCCATTAAATTTGTCATACCACTTTTTCTTCCTATCTTAAATACTTGTGCTCCTTAATCAATATTTAAAAACCTAATTTCTAGAATCACTGAATATTTAAAATAATTCAGAAGCAATACTTGCAGGTATTTCACTATATCATAAATAGCCCCCCAAAAGGAAATGTTGATTGCCTGCCAATTTCCTTTTCCTAGATCAGTGGTTCTCTACCAGTGTTCTGATCCTTTTCTGTGCCCTGGTCAGGAAGTCATGCATTGCAAGTACTTTAAGAACAGCATTGGAAAACCAAAGTTTCCAGATAATTCTTTGTCTATGAATAAAACAATAAATTTAATGTCATCCTTTATAAGTGCACTCTCACTTACTTAGATAACAGTACACATTTTTTAAAGTTTTAATTTAAAAAATCAATTTTAAATTTAAACAGAAAATATTACACATAGTACAATTATGAGCTCCACCTGGACTCATGATTTGTTTACATATTGTGGCATTTGCTTTCTCTTTATTTCTCTGTCTCTGTATATACAAATGTATGTATTTATATGTGTGTGAGAGTGTGTATATAATATATATTATTATAGGTTATATATAATATGTATTACATGTGTGTATGATATATATTGTATGTTATATAATATGTAAATTTTAATGGAATTTTTGATGAACTATTTGAGAGTAAGTTGCAAACATCTTCACTCGATATTTCATACAGAAATGATTTAATGTATATCTCTTAAGAACAAGGAGATTTCCTTACAAGACTACAATATAGTTTTCAATCTCAGGTAATTTAACATTGATCCTCTAATTATTACCTAACATACATTCCAATTCCAATTTTACCAGTTATCTCAAAGTCTTTTATAGATTTGTTTACTCTTTGATCTGTGATCCACTCCAAGACTGTGAAATATTATCATCATCATTATCATTTTAGTTTCCTTTAACTAGGAATGGTTCCTAAGTTAGCCTTTGTCCTTTATGACGTTAATATTTTTGAGTGTACAGGCCAGTTGATTTTTAAACTTGCTCTCAATTTGGCTTTGTCTGATTGTTTTCTAATAATCAGGTTCAGGTTTTGCCTATTTGGCCGGGATATTATCTAAGTAATATCATGTCCTTCTTAGGTAAGTATATACGCAGTCACAGGGTGCCATTTTGACTGATTGTCAGTGATATCAACTTTGATCACTTGGTTAAGTAGGGATGTACCACTTTTCTCCCCTGGAAAGGCAGTGCTTTCCCCTTTAACAGCTTTATTGAGATATAATTCACATACGATTCACCCACCCACTTCCCTGTGCACAGTTCAATAGTTTTAGTATAGTCGCAGAGCTGTACAACCACCACTACAATCAATTTTAGAAAATTTTCATTTTCTAAAACATTTCATTTTCATCCTAGAAGGAAACATCGTACCTCAATAGCAGTCACTTTTCATTCTCCCCCCAAACTCCCTTTCCATTTACATATCATGTGTATTTTAACGTTGAGAATGTTTTTCTTTTCACGCAAAAGCAGGTTTCTAAACATTACGTAGTCTAATTTATCAATTTTCTTTTTACTAAATCTGGATCTGAGTCATAATTAGAAAGCCTTTCCTCATGCAGAGGAATTTACTTAATTTTCTAGTTGTGCATATGATTTCATTTTTTTTCACATTAGATTTATGATTCACTTGGAGTTTATTCTCGTGTATAGTGTGAGAGGGATTCATTTTTATCTTTTCAAAAATGGTCATCAAATCATCCTGGCACCTTTTATTTTAAAAGTCTACCTTTGTCCCAGTGATTGGTGGTGCCATTTTTATCATGCACTAAAATTTTCATATGTACTTGAGTCTATCTCCAGATTTTTTACGGTAATCTACTGGTCTATCTGCCCAGTCATGTGCCAGTAACATACAGTTTAATTAGAGGAATTAAAGGCAAACCTCGGAGATGTTGTGGGTTAGGTTGTAGACCACCACAATAAAGCTAATATTGCAATAAAATGAATCACAAGGATTTTTTTGTTTCTAAGTGCATACAGAAGTTATGTTTACACTACACTATAGTCTATCAGGTGTACAATAGCATTATATCTTTAAAAAATGTGCATACCTTAATTAAAAAATACTTTATCGCTAAAAAATGCTAACCATAATCTCAGCCTTCTGTGAGTCATAATCTTTTTGCTGGTGGAGGCTCTTGCTTCAATGTTGATGGCTGCTGACTGATCAGGGTGGTGATTGCTGAACACTGGGGTGACTGTCAATTTCTTAAAATAAGACAACAATGAAGTTTGCTGCATCAATTGTCTCTTCTTTTCATGAATAATTTCTCTGTAGCATGCAGTGCTGTTTGATAGCATTTTACCCTCAGTAGAACTTCTTTCAAAATTGCAGTCAGTCCTCTCAAAACCTGCCGCTACTTTATCAGCTAAGTTTATGTAATATTCTAAATCCTTTGTTGTCATTTCAACAGTCTTCACAGCATCTTCACCAGGAATAGATTCCATCTCAAGAAACCACTTTCCTTGCTCATCCATAAGAAGCAATTCCCCATCCGTTAAAGTTTTATCAGGAAATTGCAGCCATTCAGCCACATCTTCAGGCTCCACTTGTATTTCTAGTTCTCTTGCTATTTCTACCACATCTGCAGTTTTTTCCTCCACTAAAGTCCTGAGAGTTGAAATCAGCTTCTTCTCAACTTCTGTTAATGTTGATATTTTGACCTCTTTCCACAAAATGCAAATGTTCTAAATGGCACTTAAAATGGCGAATTCTTTCCAATTCCTTGTAAGATATTCAGTCCTGTCCAAAATGTGCAAAAGACATTTGGTCCATATTAAAATGTCCTTGATATTCAGTCCTGTCCAAAATGTCCATAACATATTTGTTCCATAAGACATTTGGTCCATGCCAAAAAGTCCTTAACATCTGGTCCTGTCCAAAATATCAATAAGCATATTTGGTCCATGCCAAATGGTTTTGGACAGGACCAAATATTAAGGACCTTTTGGAACTGACCCAATGTCCCCATGGATATTTTGAACATACCAAAGGTGACCAGATATCAAGGACCTTTTGGCATGAACCAAATGTCTGATGGATGTCCTGGACAGGATCGAACAGTCCTGAAAATATCAAGAACCTTTTGGCATGGACCCAATGTCTCCATGGATATTTTAAACAGGATCACAGATGACCAGATATCAAGGACATTTTGGGGTGGACCAAATATCTGATGGACCAAATGTCGTATGGATGTTTTGGACAGAACCAAATATACAGGAGCTTTTAGAGTGGACCAAAGGTCTATTAACATTTCAGAAGGTTTTCAATTTACTTTGCCCAGATCTGTCAGAGGAATCTCTACCTATGGCAGCTATAGTCTTACGAAATGTATTTCTTAAATAATAAGACTTGAAATTCAAAATTATTCCTTGATGCATGGGCTGCAGAATGGATATCATATTAGCAGGCATAAAAACAACATTAATCTCATTGCACATCCCCATCAGAGCTTTTGAGTGACCAGGTGTATTGTCAATGAGCAGTCATGTTTGAAAGGATTCTTTTTTTCTCAGCAGTAGGTCTCAACAGTGGCCTTAAAATATTGAGTAAACCATGTTGTAAAGAGATGTGCTGTCTTGCAGGCTTTGTTGTTCCATTTATGAAGCACAGGCAGAGGCTGTTTAGCATAACTCTTAAGTGATCTAGGATTTTCAGAATGGTAAATGGTCACTGTTTTCAATTTACAGGTCACCAGCTGCATTAGCCCATAACAAGAGAGTCAGCCTGTCCTTTGAAGCTTTGAAGCCAGACATTGACTTCTCTCTAGCTACAAAAGTCCTAGATGGTATCTTTTTCCAATATAAGGCTATTTCATCTACATTGAGAAATCTGTTATTTAGTGTAACTTTCTTCTTTCATTATCTTAGTTGGATCTTCTGGATAACTCGCTGCAGCTTCTACATCAGCGCTTGCTGCTTCCCCTTGCACTTTTATGTTATGGAGATGGCTTCTTTCCTGAAACCTCAAGAACCAAACTCTCCTAGCTTCAAACTTTTCTTCCGCAGCTTCCTCACCTATGTCAGCCTTCATAGGATTGAAGAGAGTTAGGGCCTTGCTCTGGATTAGGTTTTGGCTGGTTTGATCTTCTATCCAGATCACTAAAACTTTCTCCATAACCTGATTCACTTTCCTATAATTCTTGTGTTCACTGGAGTAACACTTTTAATTTCCTTCAAGAGCTTCCTTTTGGATTCACAACTTGGCTAAACTTTTGGCTCTAGAGGCCTAGCCTTTGGCCTGTCTTGGCTTTCGACATACCTTCTTCACTAAGCTTAATCATTTCCAGCTTTTGATTTAAAGTGAGCGACATGCGACTCTTCCTTTCATTTAAACAATTAGAGTCCGTTATAGGGTTTTTAACTGGCCTAATTTCAGTATTGTTATGTCTCATGGAATTGAGAGGCTCGAGGAAAGGGAGAGAGATGGGGGAACGTTGGTTGGTGGAGCAGTCAGAACACACACAGCATTTATCAATTAAGTTTGCCGTCTTATATAGGCATGGTTCATGGTCCCCCAGAACAATTACAATAGGAACATCAAAGATCACTGACCACAGATCATCATAAGAAATATAATAATAATGAAAAAGTTTGAAATATTGTGAGAATTACCAAAATGTGGCGCAGAGACACAAAGTAAACAAATGCTGTTGGAAAAATGTCGCCAATAGACTTGTTCAACACAGAGCTGCCACCTGTCTTTATTAGACCCACGGTACATTTATTATACAAATTAGAGTAAACTAATATCATTATATTTGTTGACTTATCCTGCTTCCTTTTTCTGTTTTTATTGTTGTTGTTGTTTCAACTAGAGAAAGAAGGGATTTATAGTGTGTGATTCAGGAATTTCACATAATTGTGGGCTTGTCCATGAATGACTCACACCTGTGAGCATCAAATTCCATTCATGCCACAAAGTGGAAAACAGGTTGTGAAACTCTTCCCTGGTGTAGATATCGAGTCTTTTAAAAAATCTGGAAAATAGTAATGTTAAAGAGTGACATTTTGGGCTAGATAATAAAGGCTATAAAAGTTGTAAGGATGCAGAAGAGTTGACAGAGGGAATCCAGAAAATTATATCTAGACTTGATGAGGATATATGAAACAAAAGTCAAATGTATTAATTATTTTCCTCAGAGAACAAAGGGCTAAATTGACAAGACTAGTCCTCTGGCATATAAACTTTTCTATTTTGTGTAATGTGTTAGCTTCCAATATTTTTCAACTGATGACTCATGCATATAATAAACAAGAGGAGAATTTTACAAAAACAGTTACATATTCTCTTAGAAACTTTTTAACAGATGTTCAGTTCTTAGAGTGAGTTTGTAGGAAGAACAAGCAAAATTCTGATTCTGGAGTTTTTAATTCTTCCTTTCAGAGTGGGAGCAAATCCTTCTACAGTGTCTTTTTAATGTATTTTCTTTTCTTTTTTTATTTAAATTCCATCATCGTTCTTTCCCCTTGGCCCCACCAAAAAAGGAAACAATGCAATAAGTTGCAAAGTACCCTAATTGACCAGAGAAGGCCAGTTTAGTTCTTTCTTTACTCTATCTGAAGCTCTCGGTATACAAGCTCAAAAACTTAGAGCACCAAAGGAATTAATGCGGGCCTTCAGGTTGATGACCTCTGGGAAACAATTTTAAAAGAATTATCTTCTCTTCTGTTTTGCTGTTGTCGATTGATTGTTTTGCTTTTAATAGACATACATGTTTGAAGTCTGTATGGAATGTATGGAGGTCTGTATTTTTGTGATTATAAGTGAAAGAGAAAGATTTAAAACTAGTTAGGAGGAAAATAGAAAAAAATTTGGTATACACTGGGGCCAATGTAGTACCAGGGATCAAATTTAACTATGACAAAGATTTCTAGGGGTAATTTAGGAATGTTAAGTACTAAAAGATATTCCTTCAATTATTTGTGTTTCACGGATAATAAATGATGCATATATGTGGAGCTTCTGCCATCGCTATGATTTTTTGACAGAAATGAAAGTGACAATTAAAGTCTAAATAAAATTACCAACATAATGGGTGTGAGACAGTGGCAGAAGGAAGGAAATGTTAAGAGTCACTTACTCATTCACTCCGGTGAATTACTGAACACAATTTGTGAAACATGGAGACTGAAATAAGTTATCACTAAGGAAACTGTGTGAAAGTACAAAACTTGTTGCCAAAATAATCATTGTGTCCAATTGTCCAAAAGAATGAGTAATTGCCATGAGCAGACTCTCATATACCATGTGTTGAATTTGATTTGATCTTATCACTGTCTTCCACATAGGTGGCAGAGGGCAGGGCAGTGCATTCCTTCAGAAAATTGAGTTTTTGTGGCAACGCTGATCTGTTGATTTCAGTTGCTTTAGAGATCAATTCAGCAATAGACATCACTACTGATTATGAAGAAAGCTGAAAGAAACTATATCAGAGTGAAAGGATCGTTTGTTAAAAAGATAAACAACATCAGTGTGATTAATTAAATTCATTAAGGATACATGATTTTTGAATACCTAGTACATGCCAGGCAATGGTCTATTTACTGAGAGCAAGTAGTTAAAATAGCTGAAAGCCTCACTCCTAATGGAGCTCATATCTTGGTGAGTAAAAAGACAGTAAACAAACATTAACTTGCACTTATTGGACATTTAATGTGTGGCTGGGTATTTTTCAAAGACGTTTACTTGAGTTACCCCATCTAATACTTGCAAAAACCCTGGAATGGGAAATATAAAGATACTGTAGAAAAAAAGAAGGTGAGTAATTTACACAGCCAGTAAGTAATGATGCTGGGCTTTTGAAGCTGGGGCATATAGACTCCAGATAGTGTAGGTAATCAGAGTAATGAAAGAAAGTACAGCAGGAAAATGGAAACTAAAATAAAAGATAGTCATGGTGGGTGGTGGTATATACATTTGAAAATGGTGGTCAGGGAATGCCTTTCTTGTGAAGGCTTTTTTGAGCTGAGAGGGACTCATGCTAATGATGTCTAAGGGATAAGCATTCTAAACAGAAGAAACAGCAAAGGCAAGCACACCTGAGGAGAATGTGTTTGAAAAGCAATGAGAAGGCAAACATGTGGAGTACAGTAGTGAGAGGAAAAAGTGGTAAGTGATCAGGACAGAGGGACTTTGGTGAGGGGAGGCAGTGGGGAGGCGGCAATGGTGCACAATTAATCACTTCTATTTCATTGTTGCAGTCGCTGTCAGTACTATGCTCACATATACTCAGATCCTTTTTACCATTTCTATGTGCCACACCCTCTAGGCTTTGGTGTGCCAGCTTTTAGAACTCATCCCTGGAGAACTGTTCTCAAGTTCATGGGGCCTCTTTCCCCAACACAAAGAAAGCTACTAGTGCCTGGGTGTTATGTTTGTCCAGGGCAGCCCATGACTGATGAGTGAAGCATAATGGAAACCAGCTCCCATTCCTTGAACTGGGACCAACTCTACAGTAATTTACACTGCAGACTGGTTCATCATAGGAAGGCCAGAAATCTGGAGTTGGAGTCCTCAATGGTCAGATGGCATTAAGGACCCCATCATTGGTGCTAAGTGAACTGTATATGTGCCATGCCATACTAGAGCACTAAAATCACTAAGATTTTCACCCATCATGAACAAGGATGGATTCAAGTGCAAGGAGATACACAGGTATATGCAATAGCTCCTACACTGGAACGAGATAAAAGATGTTGTAATTAAAAGTGCTGTCAGATTTGCTAGTTGTTGCTTGGTGTAGCTGATGCATTGAAGAAGAAAAATGAAAGCCCCATGTCAGCCAAACACCAACTCATGGCACAATTCCATGGCAGTGTTTAAAGAGAAAATCATTTCCTACACCTGTAGGGCTGACTATGCTGAAGCCCAGGACCAGGATATGATTATAAGAGGACCAGCACTTCACAGAAAGCTGGATTTGTTGTCTCAGCATCTTCAACAGTAAAGTCAGGTTCTCCTAGGGAAGGACATCGGGGTGGACACTTGCAGTAGGCTGAAAAGTGGCTCCCAAAAGAGAGCCACCACTAATCCCTAGAACCTGTGAATGTTACCATATATGGCAAAAACAGGGGGTCTCTGAAGATGTGATTAATTTAAACATCTTGCGATGGGGAAATTATCCTGGATTACCTGCTTGTGTCCTAAACGCAATCACACTCATCCCTACAAGAAGGAGGGAGATTTTTCATGCATAAAGGAAAAGGCAAAGTGAAGTTAGAGTGGAGAGAGATTTGAAGATGCTGGCCTTGAAGATTGAGAGTATCAATAATTTATGAATCTCCCACGACAGCTGTCTATTTCTCCTTACATAGTTCTGTCAATTTTTACTTTACAATTTTGAAAACTGTTATTGGAGATTATAGTAATAGGATTCTGATATATTCCTATTGGATTATTCCTACTATCATTATGACATGTCTCATCTCTATTTATCTCTAGGAAAACTTGCTTATGAGTCTTTTTTCAGATATTAGTATGAACATATTTTTCTGATGTTAGTGTAGCTATCCAAGCGTTTGGGTTGTGTTTATATAGTATATAATTTTCCATCTTCTTTCTATCAAACATCACACATCCTTATATTCACTATGTGTTTCTTCTAAGTAGCATGAAAGTTTTCTTAAGTCCAATCTGATAAGCTTAACCTTTTACCCGTAGTGTTTAGTTCACTTACATTTAGTATAATCGCTGATCTAGCTATCAGGAGATGCACTTACCATTGTATTATTCCTTTCGTATTTGGCGCATTTGTATTCTGTTCCATTTTCTGTTATTGCTACTTTCTTTTGGATGAATCAAGTAATTTACATCATTCTTTTCTGTCCTACAAATAACTTGTTAGCAATACATATTTTAACTATTCTTTAATGTTTATTAGAGATTATAATATGCATCTTTATCTCATTACAGTCTAATACACTTTTATAGTTTACCACTTCCTGATACTGCTGAAATACAAACTTTAATCTGCATTTACCATTTCTCACCTTTTATGTTCCTCCATTTTAATCCAATGTATAGTTTAAAGTCAATTAAACTTTGCCCTTTTCTAGTCGTGTTTCTATGTTTAATTTCAGTAATTTTTTCCTGCCTGAATAAATTCTTATTTTTTTTTCTAGTGGAAGTCTCCCAGTGATGTCAAAAAATCTTATTTTACATTATTTTTAAGGAATAGTTTCACTATAATATTTTTGTTTGGTAGTTATTGTTGCTGTTATTGTTTTTCCAGTTCTGTGGAGATACCAATCTTCTGCCTTCTCACTTTGAGAGTTTCTATTGAGAAGTCATATGTCACTCTCACTCATGCCCTTAAAATGTAATGTGTCCTTTTTTTCCTCAGGTCGCTATTAGATTATTCCTTTGTTTTTGCTTTTTAGCAGTTTTGCTATAATGTGCTTTGTTGTACTTTTCTTTGTGTATCTTTGTTGGCAGTTTGCTGAAGTTCTGGAATTTCTGTGTTAATATCTTTCATCAGTTTAAAAAATTTGGGGTCATATCTCTTCAAATATTGATTTTGATCTATTATTTTTTCTTTATTTTCTCCTTCTAGGACTGCAACTATACATAGATTAAGCACTGAGGTATGTTCTACTTGTCTTCTTTAAAATTTTTTTTATTGTGGTAAAATACACATATAAAATTTACCAGCATAACCGTTTTAAGTATACAGTTTAGTAGTATTAAATGTATCCATAATGTTGTGCTAGCATCATCATCATTCATCTCCAGAACTCTTTTCATCTTGCAAAACTGAAACTATTCCCATTAAATAGTAACTCTCCATTCTCATCTTACCCCAGACCCTGGGAACTATTACTATACTTTTTGTCATTATGATTTTGACTAAACTAAGTACCTCATAAAAGTTCTAGTACTATGTTGAATAGAAGTAGTAAAAGCAGGCATCCTCACCTCGTTCCTGATCTTAGAGGAAAAGTTTCAAACTTTGACCATTGAGTATGATGTTAGCTGTGGACTTTTCATATATGGCTTTTATTATGTTGAGTTAATTTCCTTCTACTTTTAGTTTAAATGTGTTTATCATGAAAGTGCGTTGAATTTTTTCAAATGCTTTTTCTACATCAATTGAGATGATTGTGTCTGTTTCTTTTCTTCATTTGTTAGTGTGGTATATTTCGTTGATCAATTTTGGTATGTTGAACTATCCTTGCATTCCAGGAATAATCCAAGTTAGTCATAGTTCATAATCCTTTTAATATGCTGATGAATTTTGGTCTGGTAGAATTTTGTTGAGGATTTTTGCATCAATGTTTACTAGGGATATAGGTCTGTAGATTTCTTTCCTTCTATCATCTTTGTCTGGCTTTGGTATCCTGGAAATATTGTCCACAAAAGATGAATTAACAAGTGTTCTTTCCTCTTCAATTTTTTGGAAAAGTATAGGAAGGATTGGTTTTATTTCTTCTTTAAATGTTTGCTGGAATCCCTCAGTGAAGCCGTCAGACTCAGGGCTTTTCTTTTTTGGGAGATTTTTTTATTATTGTTTCAATCTCTGCACTAGTTATTGATATATTCAGATTTTCTATTTCTTTTGATTTAATTTTGGTAGGTTTTCTGTTTCTAGGAATTTGATCATTTCATCTTTATTATCCAATTTGTTGGCATACAATTGTTCATGGTATTCTCTTAAATTCTTTTTATTCCTATAGAATCAGTAGTAACATCCCCGCTTTCATGTCTAATTTTAGTATTTTGAGTCTTCTCTTTTTTCTCAGTTCATCTAGTTAAAGGTTTCTCAATTATTTTGATCTTTTCAAAAAATCAACTTTTAGCTTCATGAGTTTTTTGGTTTTGTTTGTCTATTCGCAATTTCATTTATCTCTGCTCTAATCTTTATTATTTGTTTCCTAGTGCTAGCTTTCATTTTAGTTTGCTCTTTTTCAAGTTACTTATGTTTTAAAGTTAGGCTGTTAATTTGAGATCTTTCTTATTTTTTAATGTAAGTTTTTATAGCTACAAACTTCTCCATTAGCAATGCTTTTGCTGCATTCCTTAAGTTTTAGTATGTTATGTTTTTCCGTTTATTCATCTCTAAATATTTTCTAATTTTCCTTGTCATTTCCTGTTTGATCCATTGGTTATTTAAGAGTGTGTTTTTATTTACAAAAATTTCTGATTTCCAGGTTTTTATCTGTTATTCATTTCTACCTCAGAGAAGGTACTTTATATGATACCACCTTTTTAAATTTATTAGAATCAATCTATAGCCTAATATCTGGTCTATCTTACATGTACCATATGCATTTGAGAAGAATGCATATTCTCAATGTCATACTTTATTGGGTATAGTGTTCTATATACACCTGTTAGATCTAGTTGGTTTAGTGTTTTGTTTAACTCCTCTATTTCCTTACTTATCTTCTGGCTGATTGTTCTACCCATTATTGAAAGTGGAGTATTAAAGTCTCCAAATATTTTTGTAGAACTATTTCTCTCTTAATTTCTGTCAATTTTTTCTTCATATATTTCGATAGTCTGTTATTAAGTATGTAAATGCTTTAATTGTTATATCTTCTTGTTGGATTGAAACTTTTACTAATATATAATATACTTCTTTGGCATTTATAAATCATTTTGATTTATAGACTCTTTTTTCTGATGCTAATAAAGCTGCCCTTGCTCTCATTTGGTTACTATTGTCATGAAATATCTTTTGCCATCCTTTCATTTTGAATCTTGTCTTTGGATCTAAAGTGAGTCACTTGTAGATCACATGTGGTTGTGTCATTTGTGTTTTTTTAATCCATTCTGCCAATCTCTGCCTTTTGATTGAAGAGTTTAATCCATTTATTTTTAAAGTAATTACTGATAAGAAGGGTCATACTTCTGTCATTTTGCTACTTGTTTTCCATATGTCTTATTATTTTGTCTCTTCATTTTCTGTATACTGTCTATTTTTGTATTTAGTTGATTTTTTGCAGTCAAATGTTTAAATCTCTTTTTCATTTCCTATTGTGTATATTATATAGCTATATTCCTTGTGCTTCTCAGGAGGATTACATTTAACATCCTAAAGTTATAACACTCTTATTTGAATATGTACCAGCTAAACTTCAATAGCACATAAAATTTCTGCTTCTTTTCAGTTCTATGTCCATCCCTTTTTGTTGTTGATTTAACAAAATTGTATCTTTATACATTGTGTGCCCCAAAATATAAGCTAATAATTATTTTAAATGCATTAGTCTCTTAAATTACGTAGAAAATAAAACGTGGAGTTACAAACCAAATTACAATAATGCTATCTTTTAGACTAATATATTTTTAAATATATTAGTCTCTTAGATCATGTAGAAAACAGAGTGGATTTACAAACTATTGTTACAATAATACTAGTTTTTATAATTGCCTATGTATTTAACTTTATTGAGATCTTTATTTTTTCATATGGCTTCAAACTACTATCTAGTATCCTTCCTTTTCAACCTGTAAGACTGTCTTTAACGTGTATTGCAGGTAGGTCTAATGGTAATGAACTCTCTCAGCTTCTGTTTTATCTTAAAATGTCTTAATTTCTCCCTCATCTTTGAAGGACATTTTTGCCATTTATAGGATTCTTGACTGACAGTCATATTTTCTTTTAGCACTTTGAATGTATTGGCCCACTGTCTTCTGGCCTCTAAAATTTCTGAGAAATATGGCGATGATCTTACTGAGGATCCTTTGCTTGTGATGAGTCACTTCTCTCTGGCTGCTTTCAAGATTCTCTCTTCACCTCTGGCTTTTGACAGTTTGATTATACTGTGCTCAATGCAGGCCTCTTTGAGTTCATCCTACTTGGAGTTTGTTGATCTTCTTAGATGTTTATATTCACGCCTTTCAACAAATTTGAAAAGTTTTCAGCCAGTATCTTGTCAAATATTTATCTGTCCCTTTCTTTCTCTCTTCTCCTTCTGGAACTCCCACAATGCATATGCTGCTCTTCTTGATGGTGTCCCACAGGACTGTTAGGCTCTGTTTACTTTTATTCTTGTTCCTCAGACTCAATAATTTCCACTGTCTTATCATTTAATCCACCAATTCTTTCCTGTGCCTGAACAACACGGTCTTTGAATCTCTCTAGTGAATTTTTCATTTCATGTATTATACTTTTCAGCTCCAGATTTTCTTTTCAGTTTCTTTTTAGGCTTTCTACCTCTTTATTAATATTTCCACTTTATTCATACATTGCTTTCTTGACTTTCTCCACAACTTTCTTTAATTCTTTGAGCATCTTTAATACAATAGCTTTACAGTTTTTATGTAGTAGATCCACTATCAGTCCTCTTTCGGGGACAATTTCTATTGATTTATTTTTCCTTTAAATGAATCATACTTTCCCATTTCCTTATATGCCTGTGATTTTTTGTTGTTGAAAACTGGACATTTGAATCTAATAATCTGGTAACTCTGGAAATAAGATTCTCTTTCTTCCCAAGACTTTCTTGTTTTTGTTTATTAATTTTGCTTTTTTGATTGTTGTAGCCTATCTCTGTACTAAGGATATGCCTGATGTGCAAACCTAAGGTCTTATCAGGTATTTTTCTAGTCTTTTCTTTTCCTTTCCTTGGGCATCCAAGGTGGCTTTTTAATTTCCCCTGTATCTATAGTGGCTTTTGAATGTCTTACTCTTTAAAGTCTGGCTCCCAAATGGGGAAAAAGGAAAAGAAATAAACGGGGAGGAAAAATAGTGCTAACCCTTTAGTTCCCTGGAAGTCACTTCAGCTGAAGGGAAGGGGAATTTCAATAACGGGGGGACATACAACAATGGCTGCCAGCCTCTTTTTCTGCACTCTGAGATCAGAAGCAACAACCAGTGATCAGGATATGGATCTGATATTTAGAAGATAGGGTCCTTTTTGCTAAGCTTGTCCCCACAAGCTGTGTGCAAGCTGCTGCAGAAACATGTGTACACCTTGCCACAGGACTGGGGGTGGAGGATGGGCAGCTGTTACTGTTCCAAGAGCGGGAATTGACCAAAATTAACCACAATTTACTGTTCAAGCTTTCCCCTTTGAAGCTGTAAGCCTTTAATGGACTCTAGAGTTCCAAAATAGTTACATCAGACTGCCAGTTCAATTATTGTCTAGGTGGGGAGACAGATCCTGGTGCTTCTTACTCTGAATCCTATTTGTTTTTTACACTCTATTTTGTATTATCCATCCCTTTTCCTCCTGTGATTATTTGGGGGTGTTTTCTATTTACCCATCTTCTAATTCACTTATATATGTGTGTATGTGCATATTCAGAATAAATTAGTCATGTATGTTGACTTTATCAGTAACAGTGACTTCAATAAATATTATCCAAGGAAAATAGACAAGGTGTTATTTATATATGGTTAGGTTTCTAAATTGTTTCATTTTGAGCTTAAATTTCCGTCAGTTTTGAGTGATAATTCCAATTAGATACGCAATATTGATGCAGATTCTTTATAGCTCACTTATATACTACCAAAAACAAAGGCTCTTGATAATATAAGACATATGAGACAAATTATATTGAAAATATGTTCTTTGGTAATAACAAAATGTATTTTGAGTTCAGAAGATTTAACTACCAGCAACTTGAATGTGATCTATTGTTAACATTTTATTTTGTAGTTTCAGTTTTTTATTTCCTTATTTGTATGATTTATGTCATTTCTTTGGTCTATCAATAGTGTGTTCAATATTTAAAAATTCATTATCAGTTTATGTAATTCTCATTAACATCCTAAATGAGACAAATGGAATAATAATTGATATTTAAAGTTACATACAAACAGAAGAAAATTTAGAAAGAGAAATGCTTCTATGTAGGCTTGATTGGCAGGATGTGTTCTATTGATTTCTAGCAGTAACAGACTGTATCATTCATTTGTTCCCCTGCTTTAATCATAATCCAGCTACAAGTAATAAGCCAACCAGATGGATAACTTATGCTCACAAAACTATGGTTACCCATGACCATTTTTCATATTTGTTTGATAGGAGGCAGCTTTCAGGATTAGCTGGAATATCAGGCTGCATGAGAAGACTGTTAATCTGTCATCTTTAGACATCTCTGAGCATCTGAAGGTCTTTTTAAATTAAAATCATATGACTTTGTAAACAGTACAAGTTACTTTAGTTATGTGAAAGCCTGACAATCATTGAATAATGAGCACACCCTCCTCACTAAATTTGCAAGCTGCTTTTGACTAGCTCAATCCTAACCCCACCACTTCATGCTTATGCTCATGCACAGAGCATTGTTCATATTCTCTACAAGTGTGCTCCATATTCAAGTGTGCTATTTTTCTCCTAGCAATAATTCTTTCCTACTCTCTCACTATAGAAATTGAAATGCACATGCTCTTTGGTTTAAACAGTCTTTTAATCTCCACTAGGCATTCTTTGTTAGTTTTGTTTTTCTCCATCTCCCCATGTAAGCAAAGTAATTTTATTGCTTGTGCGAAAGCAATGATAATATTATCTAAGGCATAAATATATCACTCAGCAGTAGGCCAACTGCTTCTATATAGTGCAAGTGGAATATGCAATATTCTTGCTCATACATTTATCCAAGATCCAGCTCAGCCTAAGAAAAACAGACACAATTAAAT
The DNA here is from genome assembly GCF_041296235.1 of Equus asinus. Taxonomy (NCBI): domain Eukaryota; kingdom Metazoa; phylum Chordata; class Mammalia; order Perissodactyla; family Equidae; genus Equus; species Equus asinus. The sequence goes on from NC_091809.1 coordinate 57,940,359, forward strand.
GTTTGAATGCAATAGCATTGTCCCTCAACACAAAAGAGTAGCAGATATTTTTGTTATAAATGCCATAACAATAATATGTAAGCATATGGTGGTTAATTGTTATATAGTATTGTAAAATTTATGTCAGTAGTCACATTGTTACTTGGGATAACTTCTCTTGAATTCAACACCTTTATTACATCAAAAAATGAAAATTATTGAGTTTGTTTTTCAGTCATCTCTATTCAAGCAACCCATTCAAACTCTGCCCCTTTCCTCTTCTCGTGGTTTCCTCTCCAGAAATGGCACAATGGAGGGAAGGGAGAATCATAGACTTCATAACCTGCCAGCCCAGGGAAATGCTACAGGGGAGGAATGGATGTAACCACTACCAGTGAATAACTTTCCCCCAGAAACATGTCCAAAGAAATCATCACTCCTTTGCTGTGGCAGAGCCCCCTCCTCCCCTCCCTTCTGGTTTGCTTTGAAAAGCAAAGGGCAGTTTAGTATATAGCACACATGACCCAGGAATTACCTTGAGAATAAATGTCATGGATTCTTCTATGCGCTCAGGCCCTATTCAAAATCTCATACACCAACTAGTAAACTGCCTATGGAAATTACTTGTGTTGACCATACTTTGCGGTTGTGTTTGTCTTTCATTTCCTAGTGGCGGCTGATATCCTAGGGGACTTTATGTTAGTCTTCTCCATGTGCCCCCTCCCTGTTTCATCCCCCTGCTCCTGCTCCTTGCTTGAGGCAGCACTGCCATGCACCTTAGAAATCAAGGGCAACTCTGTTATATCTTGTACAGGTTTAACAGGATGCTTGGCTGCCTAAGCTGCTTAGAACACTGCATAGAAATTCAAAGCCTGAAAAAGAAACTCCTCCTTCTTTGTACAATACAAAGTTTTTTATCCTCCATGAGCTTTCATCTTCCTGTTTCTACTAGTACTTCCTGTGCCACACTGTTTTTCTCACTAGTGGTGAGCCCCGGCTAAGTAACTGATCTCATAATAATAACATGGCCTATTTACAGCCTTTTTCCATATTTAAAGACAAAGTTCAAGGAAAAATAGACATAACTTTTTGCAATGAGGTTCATGCCTAAAGGTGCTTTTCAATACCTCCCACCACACAAGGCAGATTAGTGTCTCAGTTATCACATAAAGATTAGTTGGAGAAAAGCAAATTAATATGGTTGGGTTTTAGACATGACTACAGAGAACCAAACTTGATTTTTCCATAACAAACTGCTATATTCATTACCTGCTTTAATTCTCTATTTAATTTGAGCAGAAAACATGTATGACAGAAATAAAGAAACAGCAAAAATGAACCGGTAAGAGCAACAAAGAATTGAATTATGGATCTCAGGGTTGATTTCTGAGGAAAATCAAGCAAATTGTTTTGTGATGTCTTACCTGAAAGTGAGCTGGACACAATGACCCTGTGTAAACCAGCGTGCCTTTGACAATAGATGCCAGAATAGGAAAGAAATGGATTTGAACTAACCTAACTTCCGCAGGTGATAAGGATAAGCAAATATGTGGGAACCACAAAATAAAATAGAACTAGAGAAATGGGAATTTCCTGGTTCTGACTTTTACCTGCAAACTATTCAATTAGAACTATTCTTGGGCAGAACAGTTTATTCATGTCTTATTGGGCTTCCATTTCTTTTATTATGGTTAAAGGTAAACCACTTTGTCATGGAAAATGAAACTTTGACTCCTATGAGTAAAATAAAAGCAAGTGCTTCCCACCTCAGAGTCTCCGTGAGGAAGGGAGGCATTCCCTAGCCAGGGGGATAATGTGAGTGAGAGTACTGCCATATGCATTGACCCTACGGTGTCAAATGGGGGCTCAAGAACCCCTTGTCCTCAGGTGGCTTGCTACCCCTCTCCCTTCCTTCTCCCTCCTCAAAGGAGCTTTGGGGTGGTGGGTGGTGTCACCTGGTCAGGGGAGAGAAAGCAGTTTTGTCAGGCAGCTCTGATAGGTGTAATAGCAAAAACACAGGCTACTGTGTCTGTCTATTACCCTCTGTGACCTAGAGAGAGACCCAAGTTCTTTTGTGCTTAATCTATACTCTATTGTTATAAGATTACATCACTCTGTTTATATCTTTAGGTTACAGATTTCAACTAACCTAAGGTGTTTATGGGTTAGAAAGAGATAAAAGCTGGTTGAATGAAAACGAAGGCATTCATTTCAGGGTTCCCATACACCTAAATAGAACTTTTTGAGAGACTTCTTACCAATATGACAATTTGGAAAGGGGAAGAGGGATGCTCATATATTAATATTTTGAAATATTAGCCTTATACACATATAATTCCAATCTCATAAAAGGCTAACATAGAGAATAAGCAGCATTTCACCGTAATAATTTAACAATCATAGTCATGGATGGATTTGGAAGTGCTTAGGTCTTGCTTTTGTTGTTACTTTTTTTTATACTACTCTTGCTTCTCAACGGGATTTCTTTTATTTTAAAATGGGAACTGGAGAGTACGTGCCTCTCTGAGAAAACTCTCTAGTTCCTACAATCAACAGGCTTTTCTTCCTCAGTGGTTCCCTCCTTTGCCATTTAAGAATCTGATACTGCAGAATCCATTGTAAGTGATTCTGCTCACCAACAGCCCTTTTGTAAGTGAAATGTCTTCTCTGCTAGACCTCTCTCTAAGCTCCCATACCACTGAAGGGCCATATAGGTGGTTCTTTTTAACTTAGATCAGAATATCAGCTAGGGGAAGAGCTTGCAGGTTCTGTAATACAGAGCCTTGTTGCCATTTGATTGAACGCAAGAGAAACTGTGGTGACTAGTTTTCAGACCTAGTGAGTACATAGTGTGGGAAAGCTTTTCTGGAGGGCTCCAGTGTGTTTATTAATTTGAAAATCCCTTTGAAAGTTTGGGGGTGGGGTGAATTTGTTCTTATATTTGTATATATTTGCATGTAATATATTGACATTATCTTATAACATTATAAATAAAAGTGCCTTGAGGAGCATTTAGAGTTATTCCTTATTAAAATAGATGCCAACCTTTGATTCTTTGACTAAATAGGGCAAATTTCATGGTTTATTTGAAGTCTTTTATACCCCTCTGAGTATTCTGATTACAAATCCTTGTCTGATGGAGACAGAATTAAGGTGGCCTCAGTGGCAAAACTTGTGGAGAGGAATTCATTGCCAAGGCCTTGGTGATTGCAGCACAGGGATACAGCCAATAGGAGAGTCCCTACAGTCATGAAAATTAGAGACATTTTGGGAATCATTATGGGGAAACAAATACAAATTAGGCTAACTCTATGTCTGGGCTCACAAGAGGACAACAGAAACAAGTTACAGTAATATGGCAAGAGAGTATAACTCACTATTGAATTAGATAAAAAATATAAACAGTAATCAACATGAACAATGACAAACTTTGTGTTGTGTGTGTTTGTGAGTTTGAGGAAACTGAACTTCTAGGTAAAAAGTATACTTAAAAAAAATCATACTTAATTATACCAATGCTTTCTCAAGTCAGAGATTGTGGTGTTTAAATTTAAAGACAGGTCCTGTTCAATCAATATAATCTCAAACTTCAGCCTTTTATTTTTTGTTTTTGATGAATTGAATGGCAGTTGATTTGGGGCAGTAATATGTAGAGTTATGATGTATTCCAGGGTAGAGCAAAGTTCTAGAGCATAACTAGGAACAAAGTATTTGATTTTGCAAAATAAAGATGTCCAAGGACAGAGAATATGATTTGCCTGCATATAAATACCTCTAAGCATGCAGTTATTTGAGATTTCAGTAAAGGTAATTAAATAAATGAAATCAGTAAGTGAAGAAAGAAGAAAGTGGATCAAGGAGATACCTCCCCTTCCTTTCTCATCCTTCTTACCTTAGCTCTCCTCCTGCCTTCCTTTTCTACAATGGAAAATCTCTCATCCTGCAACCCTGCCACCCCACCTCAGACCTAAATGTTCTCTACTTTGTGAGGGGATTCACAACCTAAATGGAGCACTAATGGCTAGAATACAGTAGCCTAAAGAGCCTTGGAAATTAGAAGTTGGAAGTTAGAGACGTGGCATTAAATCTTTTTTGTTTTTTTTAAAGATTTTATTTTTCCTTTTTCTCCCCAAATCCCCCGGTACATAGTTGTATATTTTTAGCTGTGGGTCCTTCTAGTTGTGGCATGTGGGACACCACCTCAGCATGGCCTGATGAGAGGCACCATGTCCATGCCCAGGGTCTGAACCAGTGAAACCCTTGGCCGCCACAGCGGAGCACGTGAACTTAACCGCTCAGCCATGGGGCTGGCCCCTAAATCTTGATTTGAAGATAGGGGCACCCATACAGAGAGCTAAGTCAGGAAAGATGCAAGATCACTCACAGGAGAACTTCCTACGTGAAAGCAAGAGACAACAAATGAAGCTGGGCAGGAGGAGATGCCCATGACCCCAAATAAGCAGGACAGATTCAGGGAAGGCCACAAATATGACTTGTGGTAGCTATGATGGAAAGGAATCCTCTTAGCAAGGATATAGCCTCAGAAAGAGAGGGAGATATTTTCTTCCTGTGAGAAAAAATGTATAAGCAGTGGGTAGAAGTTAACAGTCAAAGACATCTTCCTGGGAATGCCTACCTCCCTACTCTTGAAGAGTTACCTTGCTCTGGGCACCGGTGGTGGCTTCTCTCTGATTTTTCCACCCAAGTCTAGTTTCCTAATCAATTTTCATGTCACTCCTGCACCTTTTGTTTCTGTGTTAAGGAATTATTGAATGTCAGAGCAGGAAAGGGCCCTTGAGATTTTCTAAAACATTTAACTTACAGATGAGAAAACTGAGGATCAGGTCAAATAAATCTCTTATTGTCATTACAGATAGTTATTTGAAGAAATTTAAAACACAGTCCAGATATTCTGAATCCAGATATCTAAATTTGAATTTAAAACACAATCCAGATATTCCAGTTTTCTTCCTAGCATACCAGTGAGTTTATTTTCTTCTCCTTCTTCTGAGGATAGCGTGGGTGTGTGTGTGGGCATGTGTGTGTTTGTCTTGACAAATAAAAATGGCAAGTAATAGGATATATTGGAGTATATGAGGAAGCCATTTTGTGTAAACCTAATTTGGCCTGACCTTGTCTTTCCAAAAGGGCCTGACCGAGGCCGTTGAGCATGCATTGTATATCTGCTTTAGAGATTCCCTATGGCAAGAGCAAAAGGCCCTTGAGATAAAGGTGCAACTTCACTCCACCTCCCAACGTTGGAGTCTCCTTAAGGATTAAGTATCTTTCCTCAGGCTAGAAACTGATTGCTGCGCTCACCTGTGATCGCCCAGCTTGAGAGAGTAGACGTGCCTCCTGCTACACCCACCAAGATAGCAGACACACTACCTGCTGTGCCCATCAAGTGCTGTGCCGACAGGGCAATCTTGTGACTATTGTGGGAGGGACATTTCAATCATATGTGAAACACCCTCTTTGAGGGTATATAACCACCCTGTGTACCCCCACTTCTTTGGAGTGCTCTGTTCCTTTGTGGAAAGACTCTCCCGGGTTATAATCGTAAGATTTAAGCTCAGAATAAACTCACCCAAATTTTCATTTATAGATTGGTTATGGATTATTTTCGTCGACAGTCTACTGTGGGTATGTTAATAGGGACCAGTTGTCTAGAAGAGAGAAGTATTGGGTAAAGTATAGGAGACCTCTAAGTTGTGTTCTAAAGGTTAATATAACTGCTAAACTTGCTGAAAGGGATTTTAATTTACTCTTTAACAGTGCATTTGCATCTATTAGTCTCCTTGGAGCAGTGCTGTGCAATAGAAACATAATGAGAGCTATAAATATGAGCCACAAATGTAATTTTAGATTTTCTAGTACTTACATTAAAAATGTAAAAATAAGTGAAATTAAGTGAATAATATATTTTAACTCAATACACCCAAAATATCATTTCAACCTATAGTCAATATAAAAATTATTATTGAAATGTTTCCTTTTTTTCACAGAAAGTCTTCAAAACCAATGTGTATTCTAGTTTTACAGCTCATCTAAATTCAGACTATCTACATTTCAAGTGCTCAATAGCCACATGTGGTTAGCAACTCCTATATTGGGCAGCATGGCCCTAGAGAATAATTTTTTAGTCATAGCTTGTATTCAGACACAGAAGTCATTGCTATTGCCCATTAGTAGCTATTACTTTGATGTGAGACTTCAACCATGTCTATCAGTAACTGTTAATAAAAATTGTTAACTTCTTGATTAACACCTTTGCACGTCTTCAAAAATATTTTTGCTTCTGTGACCTCAATTCAAAGAAGCGTTTGTCACATGATTTAATCAGATGCAAGAGGTTTGTAGTCAAAACATTACTTAAAATGTTCCTTAAAATTAGCTTAGATTGAAGTATGGCAGACACAAGCAGGTTCTCCCTAGGAGAGTCACATAGAAATCTACTGCATTTTCTGTAATTTTCTTGCATACAAAATGTATTTCCATTCCTGAAGCTGTTAAAATGACTGGATGATTTTCTGTTTGAAATGCTGAGTAATTTAAAGTGACTACTAGTTGTTCTAGGAAATTCTCTGTCTAAGGCACAACCAAGCCTAGCATCTTCAGTGCTTATCAGAAATTCAAATCTTTCAAACGGATTACAGATTCCTTCCTGCACATCCATATTATTGGCTTCTATTTAAGTGCTCCATTTTACTGGTTGATTAATTGAATAAAAGTATGAAAGAAAATCAGGCTTGGTACCACTGACCTAGGTTGACAAATATGCGAAATGAAAATTCCCGGTAATGAAGTTGCCTTACTGTTGCTTAGCTTCTAATACTTGGCTGGCCAAATGCAAATATTTGGTCATTAAATCATAAAGGACAATGTTAAAGAAGGAATCACAAGGTGAATAAATAGGTAGCTTTTATCTGCAGAGAAGGAAGTCTTATTAACAAGAAATGAAAATGAAACCAATCAGAAAAAAATTCTTTTTGTGAATAACATAAAAATGGGAATAATTTTCAAGCATCCCTAGCTGGAGAAATAAGTAGAAAGGGAAGCAGAATACAGCCTATAGAAACAACAAGGGAGGCTATGTTACTTTTGCTCATTGCAGCTTTGATGCTGGTGACTTTGGCATGGATCCATCTTTAACACCTTACACAGTAGACCTAAAAGAGCCTCAGTTGCCGTCTGCTCTCTCTTTCAGAGAAAAAGCATCTTTACATGGCCCTTCTCCAATCTCTATCTTTTAAATTTATTAGGTTGGTCCTGTGTGCCTCTAGAAGTAATGTCTTTGGCTGTATTAAAGCGGAGTTATTTTAGGGGATCTGCCAGGGGCTACCATTCACTCTTTAAATTACAATTTCTAAGCGGAAGTTGTAAAGCCTAGACAGCAGTTAGGCAAATATCTCATATCTTGAGGAAGGTATCCAGTCAATTTAGATGAAGGAGATCCTAATAAGAAAACAGGTAAAGGTAGTCAGAAAGAAAAAAAAAAAAGGGAAATTTGGTCTTAAAATAATGATCTTCCATAGGTTGTAGGAGTCTATTTTTTAACAGATAAAACGACTTTGAGGAGAGGAGTCAAGTTCTCATAGTAGATATTCTGATTTATTTGATCTGATTAGCGCTTATCTTTGTGCCAGCAATTTCTGATACAGGTTGGACTGAGAAGAGAGAAAAAGTAAAGAATTAGGAGAATTAAAAGTGACCATGTGTATGAAAAATCTAAACTCCTGGCACGTAGTAATGGCTTAAGAGTTCGTGGTGTTGCTTTTTTTCCCCTTCACTTCTTACTCATATCATGAAGTGCATTGTAATAAATAAAGATCTCTTATATGGGATAACATTGTAGGAATATATCAAGATTGTAGTTCAGCTTCATGACACAAGGAGTTTAATTCTATTTTGCTATTTTCTGAAAATACTCCCCTTGAATAAGCCATTTTAAAATACCATCACTTTTGCAAAAAGCCACACTCCAATTTAACTGCAAAAGAACATCTTTTTTTTAAAACTGAGCCAACTGCCAAAACATTTGAAAATGTTCTCAATTTAAAAGGCTAGTTTATTTTTCCCCACAGAAAAACTTGGAGCACAGACAAGAACTTTTCAATAATACTTATCCAAATGGTGCAGAAGCTCCCTTTAATCTCAGTGACTTTGAAGACATCTGACTCCTGACATGTGAAAACAGGGCAATTACAGCTTGCAGAAGAGGTTTTTGAATGATACAGACCTGGGTTTAAATCCCACTTCATCAAAATCTAACTGCCTGTCCTCCAGCAAATTAATTAATTTTTCTAAGTCTAGTTTCCAAAATTGCAATTAGAGGTAATGATATTACCACAATAGGCTTTTAAGAGGACTACATGGAAAAGCATATGTTTAGTGATTAATACCTTGCCTGACACATAGTAGCTGCTGTATAAAACAGTTGTTGTCATTATTACAATTCTCCACATATACAAAATATAGCCTATCACTCTCAAGCTAAAAATCCTAAAAAGTGTTATTTGCAATAGGAAAAAAAATCAGCCTCCTTCTCATGTGTGAGGTCCCTTTTCTCAAATTTCATTTACTAACATTTTCCACTTCACTCACTGTTTACCAGCCACATGGACCTGCTTTCAGTTCATGGCACATGCCCAACTCATTCCCAGCACTTGCTGTTTTCCCTGCATGAAACAAAACAGACAATCAATAAAGGAATAAATGAATCCTCAAGCTCTTCATTTAATGGATGAAGAAACTAAGGCCGAGTAAGAGTCCTCATCCAACAAACTCTTAAGTAAAGGACCAAACTTGTCTCTCTCTCTAAAGCCCTAGCTTTCCTCATTGTACATGTAGAGGCAGGTTTACTGTGAAGCCAAGGAAGCTTGAAGCTTCAGGAAGGACCATAGCAATGTTGTTAGAGTCAAATGTTTTTGAAAATGTAAGATATTTTAATTGAAATTGGTCAACACCAGTGTTTCTTTCATTGTGAATTTTCCTTCAATACACTTTCAGCTGCAGCTTCAGAATTCATTAATAGTAATACCATGTAGATTTTAGGATTGTTTTCAAATTTGAGGAAACTATATTGTTTTTCTCATATACCAGCTAGCCACATGAGGGCATTGCAGCTGTTTGTGCGTAGTGACCCACATTATACACACTTCGAGGTGTATCGCTGGAATGTGTTCTCACACTGAGCTGTGCTGCAGTAAGCCAGGTACAAACAGAAATGACTGCAAACCACACAATAGATCCTACTAACCCCAAGCTAAATGCATGCCCCGATTTCCCCCTAGCTAGGTTCCAAAACTGCCTGTGGCTATCTGGATACCACCTGACGAGAGGTCAAGCGATGGAGGAGAAGTTGGAGAAAGAGACAGTGGTCTGAACTAATTATGGGTGAGATATCTTCCTTTTGCAGAATTTACCAAAAGAAAATCAAAAAACCAAATATGTTTCTATGACCCCTCCTCAAGTCTTTAAAAGTGCTTTTGTACCTCTTAACTCTATAATTAGTAATAAAAGCAAATTTCAATCAACCTTGCTATAAATAGGGTGGAATTAGCTTTCCATTTTTCTCTAGAGAAAGTGCTTTACAAAATTGCTGTTCTAGAAAGTAGTAATCAAAGAGCAGACAGCCAAAAATTTAGGATAAGAAGCATCGTAGAGGTGTGCTAGACAGTTAAAAAAATTTTTTTCTGGATTTTTTTGTTTATAATATTTTTAGGCTTTCTATAATTTATAACTTGTGATTTATCTTTTTTATTCTAAGCAAATATTCACCCTTCGACCTGATTTTATGTCTATAATGTTAAGTTGTATGAATTTCTGACCCCATACCACCTGGATTCATCCTGCTAGTCCAGTATACCACCATTATTGTTCACCTGTAATTTGAGATTACTTGTTATATGTATTTGTGGAGTCCTCGAATATCCTTACACTACCTTTTTTCCAAAGTTTTGGCTTATGTTAGAGCAAATAGTGTTAATAGAGGGAGTATGTGTCTGTGTCTCCCTCTGTGCTTGCTGTAAATGGGTGAGAATTGAAAGGAATGCCTGTTGACAGTCAATCTGAGATGGGTATCAAAAATACATCCCACTCCTACCTGTTATATCATTTCGAGACTTCACATTGTCACATTCAGAAACTTAGTTCTGAGTATACATTTCTTAGCAACTCGTTTGGCTTTCTCAGAGCCAGGTAGGTAAGCAATGAAGGAAAACTTGAATTGAATGTGATAACTCTTCTTACATTCTCTGGAGCGAGATTGAATGCTCTCCTTGCTGCCTCAAGAGCTTAGTCTGATTTATATAAAACCTGTTATAACCACCCTTTGGGATTTCTGGTCTATTTTTCAGAATTTTTCCTGAGAAGACTGCAAGTGTGCAATCTCTAGGAGTTAGTGATTAATATTCTGCAGAAGATGATTCCTTTTAAATCATACTCTACCTATAACTTTAATATTCCAAATAAAATAATATAACCTTTAGCTATAATAAGTCTGAAGGTAGCTGTAACTGTTTTATGTTTCTCTACTAGAAAATATTGTGTATTTAATTAATAGAAAAAATCCCAAAAATATGCTGTGTCTTGAAAATCTATTTAAAGATTTGCTTGATGACATTTTATTATGCAAGTGTTCCTGGAAAATCAACTTCGTAATAATACTGCTTTGATTTATGTAGTGTATTCTCTTTCAAGATCTCAGACATGAGACCACATTTGAAATATTGGAGCACTCAATATTTAGTTCCAGTTCAAAATCAAACAAAACTCCATTAGCTGCATTATCAGCATGAGAGATATAAGAAAGGATGATACCATATATTTCCTCAATTACTTCACAAACTGTTTTGACCAGCAATGTGACATTTGTCAAAACTCTAAGTTGCAACAATTTTGAGTAATTTAACAGGATATATATATTTTTTACTTTACCATCCTAAGAAAATACCCTAATACATTTTGTACATCTTTTGTCCCAGAAATGGGCCTTAAGAGAAGAGAGAACTCAAGATCCTCATTGAGAAGGGCAGCCAGCTCTTTGCTTGGATACTTTGGAGGGAAAATTGGGAAAACACACACATACACAATGTACACAAAGTCCAGAGAAGAGGATCCTAGCTTTGGAAGTAGTAAAGCTTTTAGGCTATGATTTTGCATGTTGAAATACTTACCTCATGTATATCCCTGGTAGACTTTTGTTACATTTGGTGGGTTCTCAATAAACCTTCATGGATGAGGGAAGTCAAAATTCAAGAGTTAAACCTTAACTCTGCCTATCCCACCAACAGTCTTTTTTTTTTTTCCAAACAAGGATTCATTAATCAATTCTTTTCTGAAAATAATATTTAAGCAGTTGTATGTTTCCCATTTTACACTGTCATAGATCTCATACACTTCAATCATATTTATCAGAACACCACTGGAGCATTGGAGATATCAAATCCTTTTGAAAATATTAGCTATACACTCTCAATGAACTTCCCTTGACCTACCAGTCTACTAACTAACACCAGAAGAGCTTACACGATTCATAATTATTGCAACTCGGCTGCCGACTATGCTAGTACATTGGAACTAGATGGTAGGGCTGGCATGTACCTTTTGGAATAAGAGCCTAAACCCTATGCACCTTTAATGTGGAAGTGCTCAGTCTTACAAAATCCCAGTTACCCTAAAGCCTTGTTCCTTCCTAGAGTCTCCTTTCCACATTTCCCCACTGATACAATACAGATATCCTATTGGCCTTCCACTGTCAATGGTACTGTTGATGTTTAATACAGCATTGCAATTAAATCAAGCCAGAAGGCTATAGTGATTGACTTCCTTGACATTGAAGGCTTTACCTAAAGTGAATGGCTCCAGTGGCTACATCTTGGCTTTGTGTCATACAGTCTTGTGTGTCAGGACCCCATTCCTGCTTTCCACAGTTTTCTTAACAGAATTCTCTTACACATTTTTAAGCATTTAATTTATTGAATAGAATTAATATAAATACATATCATGTTGCCATATTTAAGTAGTAACAATTACCAAAGGGGAAAAAAAGGTATACAGTGAAAAGCTTCTCTCTTATCCTCTCTTGTACACCAGTTTGTTTTCCTATGCAGGTTATCCATTTACATATCTATCTAATTCTTTTCTACAGGAATAGAAACAGACTATAAACATTGTTTAACACATTGTTTATCACATTTAATAATAAATTTTAGGATTCTTTCTATATAAACATGTAAACAGCATCCTTATTCTTTTTGAGAGCTATATTGTATTACACTAAGAGCGTATTTCATGATTTATTGAATCAAATCCTTACTGATGGATATTTAAGTTTTTCCTATTCTTTTCTTTATGTGAGTTCATATTCCCAAATGCAATATTCAAAATCTGATAACCCCTGAAAAGTATTTTCTAAAATAATTTTTCAGCCAAAACTCATTGGGTCACAAAATCTCTTTTTTACTGATAAGAAGCAACATTTGTGTCTCTGTGCTTCCAATAGTCACCTGTGCCTTTGTTTGCTGACATACTATTGCATTTTGGATAATGCGTTATTTGGTACTTGTTATTCTTTAACACATTCTTATGTTTTGACCTCGGTTTGAATTAAACTGTAAAAATACTTCTAGAACTAAATCTACTACTCTGGTGACAGTGAAAATCAGAAAAGAATGAGTGATGTGTTAATCAGCATGTTTTGTGCTTACTCTGTGACAATGATAAACAAAAACTAAGGAGGAGCCAGCTCGGTAGCCAAGTGGTTAAGTTCATGCTCTGCTTTGGCAGCCCAGGGCTTTGCTGGTTGGGATCCTGGGTGCGGATCTAGCACCACTCATCTGGCCATGCTGAGGCAGCGTCCCACATAGCACAACCAGAAGGACCGACTACAATGTACAGCTATGTACTGTGGGGTCTTGGGGAGAAGAAGAAGAAGGAAAAGAAGATTGGCAACAGATGTGAGGTCAGGTGCCAATCTTAAAAACAAAACAAAACAAAACAACTAAGGAAATAGAAAAATGTATTGCCTGGAGTAAAAAATTAAGGTCACGACAGTGTGTTGATTATATGGATACAACGATTAGAAGTGAATCTGTATGAGCAACTGGTTTGTCAGGAAACCAGCTAGAAGAGACCATGAACAAGCGAACAATGTAGGTGAGCGTGGATCTTTAGGAGACTGACTCCAAAGATTAAGAAGCACCGTGGTGAAAGGTGTCTGAAAATCTATGGTGAAAATGCTGCTTTGACAATTTCCTAAACTATTGAAAAATGTAGTCTTGAACAAATTTACAGTGTAGATAAAAAGCAGGGCACTGGCGCTAAGTTTCTAGAAACACCTTAATGATAACTGAGGAGAGAACACCAACAGATAATACAAATGGAAAATCATGTTAGCTCTTCTTGGGTGTGTCAGAGCTGTGGGAACACAAACACTGGGATTGGAAAATTCACCATTCAAGGTATTTGAAAGATGTGTTTGATTAACCTTGCATGATCATGCAAAATAAAAACAAGCATAACCAGATACAGCTTTTCTTACTGGTTCAAAAATAATTTTGTACCAGCCATATGAACTTATTTCAGATCAGTATGAACAGAAAAAATACTTTAAAATGTTATTATTCACAGATAAGTATATTTTCTCCCAATGTGACATCTGTAAGATGTCTATTACGCTTTATGAAGGGCAAGTATAAGGATATTTTTAAAGTGTAAGGCTGCTATAATTGACAGAGGCTAAAGAATCCAAGATTTCCTAAAAGCATTCATTTTGTAGGACACAAATTATACTGTCACTAATGTTTGGAATTATGCTGATAAACCAACATTCACAAATGTGTGGCACAGCCATCAAGTTAGCAATGTTGTTTGAAAAGCCCTGCTGATAGAAACTTTATATGATCCTTTTGCATAATGATAAGAGATGATATCAAACCACATCATTGAGACAAAAGTTAATCAGCCAAGAGTATAGAAAAGTTAGATAAAAAGCATTAGTTGCATATTCCATGAATGATCAAGAAGTTGTGTAGGGAGACAGCCCAGTGGCACAGTGGTTAAGTTCGCACGTTCCACTTTGGCAGCCTGGGGTTCACCGGTTTGGATCCCTGGTGCAGACCTATGCACTGCCAATCAAGCCATGCTATGGCAAGAGTCCCACATATAAAGTAGAAGAAGATGGGCATGAATGTTAGCTCAGGGCCAGTCTTACTCAAGAAAAAAGAGGAGGATTGGAGGCAGATGTTAGCTTAGGGCTGATCTTCCTCAAAAAAAGAAAAAGTTTGATCTCTCAATTGTTGTCCTTCAACAACATGTATTTATCAGTGAGCAAGAGATCACAGTGGTTTACACAATTAAACAAAAACTTCTTAGACAGAAACCCATGGTAATGAGACAGAAGACACGAGAAGATTTTAATCAGGCCGTCCATAATGAAGTTTAGTAAAGCTCTGGTGTGGTTTTGTTACTTGAGAAAATTGCTCTTGGTCCTCCTCAGACACCCAACTCCAGTCTGGTTACAAAGGCCATGCACTTATGTCCACATTTCCAGGGCATGCTGATATAGTAAATATTCAGTATACGTATATGTGCAGGCATTAAGTTTAGAGTGATGTTTTGTTGAATATTATTCATAGAAAGAAGCATCACAGAGTGTTTATGGTCTATATAAATGTTTACAAAATGTGATCCCTAAAACCAACAGCATCAGTATCACCTAATAACTTGATAAAAGTGCAAATTAGAGGGTCCTACGCCAGACCTACTGAATCACACGCTCTGAAGTTCAGACCCAGCAAGTCGTCTCTCCATAAGGTTTTGGGTGATCTTTATGTGGGCTCTCATTTGAGAACAATTATTCTATGTTTATTCCATTATTTCAAGAACCAGTTGGTACTGTAAAAAAGAACCATATGTAAATTATAGTACTATTTATATTCTTTGTTTATGCCACTTTGTGTGACTACAAACATTTCACTGTAGAAGTAGTAATAATTTAGATAGAGGGTGTTACCCCAAATCCTATTGAGGGTCTTAAATAATAGACGATATAAGCATGTGGTATCCTCCTAAAATCAAATGCAAGACTGTATTCCATAACACATTTAATCCAGAGATTGGGTTCCTGTTTCAGTGATGCAACACTGAGTAATCTTTTCACACATATGCTAGTGCACTTTTGGGAATTCCTAGAAGTATAATTGCTGTATTTGCGATTTTAAAAAGATGATGTCTGACTTCCCTACCTAGTGGTTCCACCTATTTACTTTCTCATTGTCATATAAACAATATAGACAAGATCCTATTTTCACATATTTTCAATGATAATGCAATATTAAGCTGTTCAGTGTTGATCTATCTGATAAGTGATGATGAATAAATGAAAAGCAATAGAATATATTGGAGTATATGAGGAAGCCATTTGATTTAATACTAATTCGGTCTGACCTTGTTTTTCCAGAAGGGACTGACGTGTCCTTTTGAGTATGCATCGTACATCTGCTTTAAACGTGTACAATGTGCCAAAGACAAGAAAGATGCCCTTAAACATAGGAATGCAGCTTTCCCCCTAAATTGACATTGCTTTAAGGATAAGTATCTCTTCCTGGAAACTAAGGACTAATTACAAACCTGCTGTGCTCGCCTTGTGACCACTGACTTGCTAGCAAAGCAATCTCATGACTTCTGTAAAAGGGCCATTCTTATCATACATGATGTGTGCTCTTTGTTCCAAGATGGTATACAACCACTCTACACGCCACTTTGGTGTGCTTCTTTCCTTGGGGGAGGAAGACACCCTGGGCTATAGTCTGAGACCCAGTTCATAATAAACTCACCCCAAATTTTTATTTATAGATTGATCATGAATTATTTGTGTCGACAATGATAAACAGTATCTTATTAGTTTTAATTTGCGTTTTTCTTATTCTGACTGAAGCTGATCATTTTTACACTTGCACTTCCTGTACTGTGAACATACTGTTCATGTCCTTTGCCCATTTTCCACTGGGTGTGTATCAGAGCTACTATAATCACACATATTTAGAAGAATACCTTTTGTCATGGTGAATATATATGTTTCTCAATAGTTTACTTAATCAATTTGGTATATGAGTTTTTGTCCTACAAAAGGTTTTGATTGTTTTTGTTGTTAAATTGACCAGGTTTATTTTTCTCTTTATTCTTCTTTTGTGTTATAGCTAGAAAAGCCTTTTTAATTCAGAGATTGAATATAATTCTTTTATTTTTCTTCTATAACTTTTACTATTTTCTGCTTTCATATAAATATTTTATCAGTTTTAAATGTTTCCAGTATATAGTGTGAGGAATTGATGCAACTTTATTATTTTTCCAGATAGCAAATTCTTTTCACATACGATTTATTGAAAAGTCTAGCTTTCCACCTTGATGAATGATATTATCTCTAACATATAATAAAGTGGGTTTTTTGAATTTTTTTTTCCATTTCTAAACTTCCTATTCTGATCTGTTAGTTTGCCTATATCTGTGTTAATGCCTCATTATTTTTCAGGCTGCATGGTATATCTTAATACTTTTTAGGAATGTTTCCTTCTACTTTTACATGACAGTATTGGTCTTTTTCAGAGATTTCCAGACTTTTCTTACTTGATTTTTTTTAACATTAATTGAAGTTTTACCTTGTATAGTTAAATAAAACCCATTGGCAATTTTTTGTTGGGATTGATAAACATAATTAGCTTAAGGAAGAATACATATAATGTTGTGTCTTCCTAACTAAGGAATACATTTCATCTATTTACATTCAATAACTATTACTGTGATATTGAAGTGTTCTGATTTTGAACCATCTTTGCCTCTTTGGAAGAAACTCTGCTTGATATGTATTTTATCATTTTAATGTGCTTCTGGGTTTTGATGCTAATACTTTAGGACTTGGCTTTGATATTCCTAAGTGGAATGGATATTGTTTTTTTGTGAAATCTTTCTTGGGCTCTACTGTGAGTGTATCATCACCTTCAGATAGTAATTTAAGTTATTCTCCTTTTTCTATGAATTAGAACAGTCCAAATATCACTGCAATTATCTGCTCTTTAAAGGTGTGGAAAAATTTCTTGCTTCCCTTACTGGTCTTTACCATACTGTAAGAACATAACCAGTATCATGCATTATTTTTTGTATACTTGAACTCTGAATGGAATCAGGTAGTATGAACTCTCTTGTGTTTGATTTCTTATTCAATATTGTATCTTGGAAATTTGTCCATGTTGTTGCATTCATCAGTAGTTTATTCTTTTACATGACTGCATAATTTTCCATTATTTGAATATACCATATCACTGCGGATGGACATGTCCAATGGGAGTTATTATATTGAACAGTTATTTCCAATATGGGCTATTATAAATAATACTGCTATTAACATTCTTGTCTTTTAGTATCTGACTCTCTGTCTCATCAACCACTTTTGTCAGGTCTATATTCAAAAGTGTAATCACTGGATCATGATTGAGTTGATACTTGTTAGTAGATTCTGGTCAAATAATATTCAGAAGTCACAGTGCCAGTTTTATCTTGGAGCATGAGAGCATGAGGATTCTGTTTTTTCTACATCCTGCTAATTATCATATTATCTCTTTTTAGTTTTAATCACTTATTGGGTTTTTAGTGGTACTGTATTGTGGTTTTAATTACATTCCCCTGATTACTACGCAGTCCCCTGATTATTGAGCATCTCTTTACATGTTTATTGGCTATGTAGATATCTTGTTTTGTAGTATGTTTGTTTCAGTGTCATGTTCATTTTTATTGGATTTTATGTAATTTCCTTATTGATTTTTAAGAGTTTTTTCTATATTTAGGGTGCAAGTCCTTTGTCAGTTATATGTGTTAGAATTATCTTGTCTACCCTCTGGATTGCTTTTCACTCTTATTTTGAATTTGCAGAATTTTTCATTTTAATGTAGTCCAACTTATCAAACTACCTTTATAGACAGTGCTTTATTTGTTCTCTTTGTAAAAGTTTCCCTACATACCCCAAGTTCATGTCAATAGTCTCATACCGTTTTCTAAAAGCTTTACTCTTCTTCCTTTCACATTAATATCTGTAAATTCTCTAAAATTAACTTTTGTGAATAGTATGAAGCAGAAGCCAGGTTTCAAATTTTTAAAAATATGGATATCCAATTAACCTAAAAGCTTAATACAAAGATATCATCCCCCTTCTGTTTCTTGGTTCTGCTTTTGTCATAAGTCAAGTGTCCCTTTAAGATGCAGTCTGTTTCTTCACTATTGATGTTATTCTGTTGTTTATTGATGTATCTTATGGAGCTATTCTTGACCCTTTACACACTCTTCATAAACTTTAGAATCTGCCTGTGGCCAAACACGGGAATAAAACTGCTGGAATTCTCATTGGAATTGCTTTAAAACTATAGGTTAATTTTAGGAAAATTTACATCTTTATAATATCAGTTATTTCAAACATCTTACATGATACATCTAATTATTAAGGGTCTCTCCAAATGTTCTTAAAATATTTTATACTTTTCTG
Organism: Equus asinus; assembly: GCF_041296235.1. NCBI lineage: Eukaryota > Metazoa > Chordata > Mammalia > Perissodactyla > Equidae > Equus > Equus asinus. The sequence continues at coordinate 57,958,873 of NC_091809.1, forward strand.
TTTTGAGCTCTAAACTATATATTAAATTTATTATTAGGTATTTTATATTTTGAGGCCATTTGAAATGAGATCATTTATTGTTAAATTTCATTTTCTCTCCTTTTTCTTGCATATTAAAATTTGTATTGAAATTCTATGCAGCAGGCTTCTAAATCAAATTATTATCTCTATCATTGATCTAAAGATTCTTTTGGATGTTTCTACAAATATAATAATATCATCTATGAATATGTTTTTCCTTCCTAGTTTTTATAATGAATACTCTTATGACTGCTTAAGAAATTGAATTCATTATTTAAATCTTTCATACAAAAGAAACTCCAGCCTCGAGTGGCTCTAATGGTGATTGCTACCATATATTATCATCTCACAAATTAGGAAAAGATAGAACCCTTCTCAATTTGTTCTATGAGGATAGCCTAACTTTGATAACAAAGTCTGACTAGAAAACTGCAATAAAAGAAAATCATAGGCCAATCTCATGAACATAGATGCAAAAATCTTAAATAAAATATGAGTCAAGTGAACTAAAAAAGATACATGAAAAGAATCATGTACTACTACTAGGTTGGTGTTATTCAAGGAATGTAAGGGAATTATTACATTTTAAAATTAATCAATATATTCAACATTGTACTACACTTTTTATCCAGTGCAATAAAGCAGCAAATATATATATGCATATATACACCACCATTTACCACTTCTTTTCTTTAAGAATAATCACAAACTTTTATAACAAAAGATATTTGTGAGAAAGATATAGATAGAGTGTCATCAATGAAAATAGATTGATTAACTCCAGACAAATAATTATCACTTATGCCAAGATCACTGTTAATGTTATGTTGACAGAGATACCCATTGACATTTTCTGGAACCACAGAGCTAGAAGAGTGGCAGGCTGAGAGTTTTACAGGAGTCACAACACCATGTCAGTCACAACATCCCAGGCCAGGGGTAGTAGCTGGGGAGTGAGACAATAATAATGGGCCTCTAAGAGGGGCAAACGATTCACGGAGCCCTGCTCAGGAAAGATATCTTGTAGCAAATCTGCAAAATCCAAATCAAGTCTAAAGGAATAAAAAAATGCCAAATTGATTCATGTTTCAAAAAACTCAAAAATAAACAAAAGTTCAGCCTTAGTCATCTTAAATAATCCTGGAGAGTTAAAGGGAGCCTATTGAGCAATGTTTTCTTGAAAGTAGCCAAAATTCCTTCCAAAAATAAGATCCAATTTTCACTAGATTAAAAAAAAAATGTTTTTATGCTGCTCATATGGGAGGTCTAAGTATAAAGCAGTTTTACTACGTAAAAATTGGCTTTTCTACCCTCAATAAAATATATGTGGTATTTCATGGAGAAAATGACAAGAAGTTTCCAAATTCTCACGTCATTTTGAACAAGGTGCTTGAATCACGCAGCTTATTGTATTCAGTACTAAGCTAGATGCTGTATCAAGACAACTCCTGGGAACTTTCCTTTCTTGTGTATCAGCAGGGACAATGGAAAAAGGATAAACTGCCTAGGATTGTAGGTACCTAATTTCTAGCTCCAGCCCAACTCTGCCAAAAGTCTTGCTTCTCTGCACATAGTTTTCTTATCTGCAAATTGAAGTGCTTGGACTCAGTCCTCTCTAGTACCTTCTTCGGCTTTAATGTCTAGCATCTTATTCTTTTGAGATTTTTGTTTCAGGATGGAAGTGGTTTTTTAAATAGGTTGACATACTAATACAGATGTTTGGGGTTATTTAACCTTAACTTTATTGAGCAACTGATACTGAGTCCTGTTCTTCTTGTAGAACCTTGAAAATCTGATCCCCTCCAACACCAATGCACTTGCTCTTCCATCTGCTCAGACAGCTCTTCTCCCAGACACCTGCAGAGCTTCCTTACCTCTTGGAGGTCTTTGTTCAAACATCAGAGAGGACTGTTCTCTGACATAGAATCTAAAACAACCAAATACTCTCTATCCACTAATCCTACTTTTTTTTTTCCTTCATAAATCTTATCACCAGCACCTGATATTGTAATTATTTGTTTATTGTCTCAATCCCCCACTAGAATGTAAGATCCATGAGGGTAAGGACTCTGTTTTATTCACCGTTGTAACTAAGAATGCCTGGCACATTACTAAATATTCCAATTCAATCTGACTGATCTCAGTGTCCATGTTTTTTCCACTATATCGTCCTCTGTGATGTTTCCCTGTAGTTTTAAGTTTGTCCTGGCTTGTAAGCTTATTCTCAATGCTTATGTAGGACTTTTTATCAAATATTCTACCAACCTGAAATTGAGCGATCTTTCCTCACAATTAAGCCAATATTTTAAATTGAGCACCCAAGAACTCTAAGCACTGGGGTTACTTCCTTCTCCTTCCACCTTTCCCTAACTCCATGACCCCTTTAGATGACTTGTTCATGAACTGAACTCATACTTTCTAGATTTTGCACAGTCTGACTAATTATTTTTTATTTGTGTATCTCCAGTAACTAGCACAAATTTTTTCACATAGTGGGCAGTCAATAAGTGTTTTTAATTAAAAAAATATATATCAAACATCCTGCCAGAATTAAAGTTTTCCATTCTGATAAGCTGTATATATTGGCTTAAGTTTTGGGTTGACTATAACAAAAGAATCATAATAGAAATTATATTAGATAAGGCAAATTAGCTAATGAAATAATCTTTAAAATCTCCTCTGTATACAGATATAGGTATTTGGAAAGATAATTCATTCTTGTGGTTAGCAATTTAAGTATCTTTCTATCACATGGGAAAATGTTTATTATGGTTATAAAGTCTTCAAGCCTTGGCACTTGGCTACTCATTTCTAGAGCCATGTCTTCCAGATCCTCTACAGATACAATTTATGTCTTTCAGTTTCTGTAATGCGCCATGGTCTCCATCAATTTTACACCTTTTCTCATGTTGTATTTGAGTCTAGAACATTCTTCACCTTCTACCTCCAAACACTGTTGCCCCTGGTTTAACCATATCTCTTCATTTCTCAAACCTACCATGGTCTCTGGTCTGTGTGATAACTCTATACCAAGCCTGGTGTTTTTGGACCCTTCACTGTTGTTGTATGTCTTAAAGAGGAGTTTATTCATTTCCCTTTATCCCATCTGTTGAATGGCATATTCATTTGTTTACTTTTGCTGTTTTCTAAGCATCCTTTTACTATGCTTTAATATTTGAAGTTGTGATTTGCCATACCTTAAGGCATCACAACAATTCTGGGTAATATTATCTTACCAGTTCCAGGTCTTCCCCCTAAAGCCATGTTGGCATAACTTTGCCTTCCATTCTACAGTCAATTAAGGGGGTGAGATGTCAATAGTGACTTGCTCCAGTCCCAGAAGATGATTTGAAAACTGTAATTGAGTTTAATTCTATCATTTCCAGACAGTCAAAGAGATTGGAAAATTGCCCACATTCTACTCCATTTGTCAGTTTAGAATCAGCCATTCTGATGAAAAGAGCTTTCCTAATGTTCACTAATTTGGCTTTCTAGAAGCAAAAACAGTGCATGCCATCCTGAAGGTTTTTTTCTCATTAGCTACCTGCAAAAACCTAAAACCAATAAAAGCTCTGTACTGTTTGCAGGATAAATTCCCAAACTCTTTCATTGACTGGCATGACACACTTTCCACATTATTGTACTCCAGTTTCGTTTCTATCCCTATGTCACACTTCTTCGAAGCATGACCACTTCTTTCTACCAGGCTTTATCTACTGTTCCCAAACATACCTTGTTTACATTGAACATGGCACTTCTACTCCTAATGGAAATGCAAAATTGTCAATTCAACCCAAACCAATATTTGAGGCACAACATATCACTGCCCTGACGCCACCCTAGTCTTACTGGATTATAACTCAATTTGCTTACCAATGTATCTTGCTGTCAGATTTTATCTCTGTGTTGGCTTCCTTGCAACTTTAGGGTATTGTCTTCCGTTTGCTTATTTATCCATATGAAGGTGTAAACCAAGAACTGATACATGTTATGACATTATTATTTGTAAGGACAATGGCTCTAAAATAAGCCTGCCACCAAATTGCATAGCTGAGGATTACTGTGAAAATTTTGCAGCTGTGCATTAATCCATGGCAAAAATCCATGGAGAACTAATCAGTGTGAGCTGGAGATTATGTCTATATTAAGCTCTCAATCACTGCTCTTGCTTATACCTCTTGAAACAGAAACAGATCTCTCTGCCTACAAACCAATTCAAGAAGTAAATTATTTATTAGAAAATAAACACATTTTTCTGCAATAAATAAATCGAAGTAAAAACCACATACATCCCTAAAGTGCTTTTTACCTTTTCTTCTCAACTGATTTCAAACAAACAAGTAAACATGTCAAGCCTTGTTTCCTAGGATGCCACTCAGCAGAAGTGCACAGTTTTAGAGGTCAGAGACAGAGAGAGAGCAGTCGTCACAGAATTAGTTCTTCTGCCAATGACCTGAGAATAAGAATGCTGTTGATTTCGACCCTGATGCCCCCGGGGAACAAAAAAGGAAATTGTCCATAACGTGAAAGACTCTTCAGCACATGCCTAAGGTTGGCAATAAGGCATTTCTAAATCCTGGTGACTTACAAAATGTTGAGCAGAATATTGGGGCTATCTAGTTAACTGAACAAATTAATAATCCATAAGATTAAATATTTTCATGAAATATATATGGTGAGTGAGGAGCAATGTGGTTCAAACTGGGTAAGGAATTAACCAGACTGAATTTTTAAAAGTTTTACTGCATGCTTGTGAAGATGTGGCAAGAATGTAGATGCTGGTTTGGGGACCACATCAATCATCGGATAAAAACTAAAAGTTTGAGTTCAAAAGCTACATGGTTTCAAAAAGCTGCCTTCACATAGACGTAAAAAAATCCAGATTTTTTTTTTTAATATTTCAGTTAATTCTTATTAACACAACACCTTCAGTTTAAACATCGCCAATGAAGTTGTATCATTTAGGACTCGTTTACTGGTGAATTCAAAAAATTCAAAGCAAATATGATTTCATGGCAAAAGGTATATGCTAGTTCAGACATGGTTAATCATTGACTCCAACAATGTCAAAAGAATTCAGTTTTTCTCCCCGTCTCCTATCATCTTTTTTCTATTTTTTATTTTATTATCAAAGAGGCTCTCTTCTCTTTGACACATGAGGATTGTTGCTGCTCTGGAATTGTATTCTCAGAACTCCACGTCCAGCTTGTTGTTTCTCATTGGCTTGACTTAAGTCATGTGCTCATCTTTGAACCAATCATTGTGGTCAGGTAGAAGGAATGTACAGATTCATTTCAGGTCTACGCCTGGGAATGACTTAAATTTGGCATCATTCAATACACATGGGCTGAATGATTGGGACCCGTAGCAAAAATGAAATTCTTTTACAAGAAAAACCAAGAGTGTATTCTAACTGGTAGAAAAAAAAGTTCTCAGAAAACATCAAATTATTTGATCTCAGATAAATTTTATTTCTGGTAAAATGTTCTCTCTAAAAATATACAATAATTTCTCCATAAATAAACATATATCTAGATGGAAAGATAGTTCAGGCTGGAGTAAGCTTGAACTATGATCCCTAAAAACGTAATGAATGAAAAGGCTAGTGAAAAACTCAGGGCATTTCTGCTTATCTGCTAAAATCAATATACCTTCAGTAATTTATACTAGAGCTTGCCTTAATGATAAAAAATTGAATGAGGTAAGATAAGCATATGAAAAAATATGTCTACTGTTATTCATTAAAATAATAGATTGGACACTGCAAAACAATTAAAACAGTTTGTGGGCAAGTTTTCTTTTCAATTCAGATTTGACTAAGGAGAATATATTTGGAATTTAATAAAAAAATTCTAGCTTCCAATGATCTAAGAAATCTTCACAGGCTAACTCCAGCAGACTACAGCTGTAGTACAGGAGGCATAACATCTAGTCTCTATATTATCAACCTCACTTCCTAAATTATTTCAACCAATATAACATTAATAACAGAAAAGGAGACTTAATATCCTTAAAGGAAGAGAAATGTTCAGATACATGGGAAAGAGAGGATATTAAGCAGATACAGAGTAGAGAAACAGGAAGTGAAGTTATTTGTAATCAATAACCATAATATCATTTATCATTAACAGATTCTGCACATGCCTATACATTATTAGCTGAAACTTGAAACTAAATTATTCTGTAATTTTGTTAAAGACATCATTTCTGAGTGCTACTTAATTATAATTGAATTATAATTTTTAAAATTATTATGAAGTATTTTAGACATAGAAACAGACATGGAGGATGATACAATGAATAACCATGTATCCACTCCATGGAAATTAACCATTGCCTAAGAAATAAACCATTACCAACAGAATTTAGGTCCCCATGGACTCCTTTCTGACTTTGTCTTCCTTCTTCTTCATAGAACAAAATAAACAAAAACCTTGTAACTCAGTTACTTAGCTATAAAATATTTGTGAACAAAATATTTCAAGATCATTCAAATGAATTATTTCAAATGTGGGTTTACTGTGACTATAGTCAGTCCAACCTGGCACATGCACATGCACAGATACACGTGAAGGGAAGTTGAGATAAACACACATTTTATTTATACATCCTTAGCGTAGCCTCTTCCCTCTAATCATGTTTTACAATTTTTGGTAGCTATGACTTTTATTAAGCAACTTATTTTTATTGTTTCTTGCTGATTTCTCTCTTTAAATCTTTTCAACATCTTTATGAGGTAGATATTACTATATCCATTTGAAAGACAAGGGAAATTAAAGATCAGTGGATGCAACTTCCAAAAGCTATATAGAAAGAAAATGGTGAAGTTGAGACTTGGCCTTAGGTCTATTGATCCAAATGAAAGCTCTAAACCTTATCATTTCTTTATGTTTGCTTCTCAGTCACAGGCTATTCTTTTCAAGGTTTCACATAAGCCTTTAATATCACTAAATGTTTCCCCTGCATTCTTCTTTGAAGATGACTTGTTTTATATATTTGTTGTGACATCAGTTGTCATCCTGACTGTTATCACCCTACAGGAACTGTGTCATCTTTCTCTGGCTGCTGTTATACCTTTAAAAAGATCTTTTGTTTCCACTAATTTATCTATGATGTGCTTATGTATGGTTTTACATACTTGAAAATTGAGATTCCAAAATATCCAAAACTTGTCTAATGTCAAGCTGTTAATTCTCAGAGTCAGGATTATAATCTGTGCCTCTATGACACAAATATTGGTCTCAGTAATGGGCTTTTCCTTTTAGCATTCTGCACAATTCTTTAACATCCCTAACACTTCCTCCAAATTCTATTTTCTTCTGTTATCATTCTGGGAAAGATATTCATGATGACAGGTAGCTTAGTCAATTGCTTTTCTGTCATTATTGGCAATTAGCAAAATCCAGTCTATGTGAGAACTTTCTACAACAGAGGAATTGGTCTCCTTAACAGCAACAACAAAATGACAGAAAAAAGAGAGAGAACTGTAACTAGTAATTAAAAAAAAAAAGACAAGCAGTATTTCAACCAATTGCAATACATAGATTTTATTTGAATTCTTAAACATTATATATATATGTGATAGTTTTGGAAAAATGAACTGACTAGATATTTGATTTTTAAAGAAATTATATAACATTACTAATATTATTATCAATATTAATAAATTATTGTTATTATTCAATACTAAAAGGCAATGAGCTATCAAGCCATGAAAAGATATGAAGAAAACAAATGCATGTTACTAAGTAAAAGAAGCCAATCTGAAAAGGCTACACACTGGATGATAGCAACTATATGACATTGTGGAAAAGTAAAACTATGGAGACAGTAAAAAGATCAGTGTTGGCCAGTGGTTAGGGAGGAGGAGTGGATGAATAGGTGGAGTACAGAGGATTTTTAGGGCAGTGAAACTATTCTTGGTGATCTTATAATGGTGGATGCATGTCATTATACATTTATCCAAACTCGTAAAATGCACAATATTAAGAGTGAACCATAACGAAAAATATGGTTTTTGAGTGATAATGATAATATCAGCATAGGTTCATCAATTGTAACAAATGTACCACTCTGGTAGGGGATGTTGATAATGGAGGAGGTCATGCATGAGTGGGAACAGTAAGTACTTGGAATAACTCTGTACTTTGTTCTCACTTTTATTGTGAAACCAAAACTACTCTAAAAAACAAAGTCTATTAAAAAGAGAGATTACTTTTGATTTACAAGAGCATGTTAATACTATAGTGGTTATGTTTATTAAGAGCTATTATAATTTAGAGATACATACTCAAATATTATTTCTAAAATGTTTAATGCCTGGGACTCCCTTCTAATTAATCAGAGGACAAGGAGTGTGAGTGAGGCTATGGGAAAAAATATTGTCATGAAAGAATAAACGCTGAGGCTGTGATGGGTACATGGAGGATCATTATACTGTGCTCTCTATTCTTGTATATATTTGAAAGTTGCTTTAAAAACTGAGATTTAAATCATTTTTCGTAAGCCTATCAAGATTTTCCGCTAGACTCATTGGAGTTCTAACAGGCTCAGGCTTACTCCTTATATCTTTATTTAAAAAATAGCATTGTCATCACTGTCATGAGGAAGAACATGGAAATTATTTCATCTGTTCTTTCCTTCTCAGTAATACTTATGGGTAGACATAAAGAACAGGGCTAAAATAGTGGAAATCGACATTTATTATATAGTTCAACAAAAAATTGCTAAATGAAATTACATTTTGAGTTTCTTGTCAGCAATTTTTACCTTCAATTTTAGTTTTTGACTCTCATTATTTTGCAATGTTTTGAGAACCCTGATGTATTAAAAATTTAGTATTTAGTCATTTGTATTCCAGATCAATAAGATCAAGACTATTTGGATACATAACAGCTCTGACCAATACCTTCCAGAACACAGGAGAAATGTAACCATAGCTACTGCTAGATGTAAAACAGAAGGCTTAGTATATTCTAATGAAAATGACAGAAAGGTCAGACATCCTCTTCATTTGTGTACATTGTGGACATTCTTCTCTGATTACAATAGGCATGCAGAATGAAGTCTGACTTTGTGAAGCTTTCTTCCTTGCCGTTCCCCATCAAAGGAACTAAAGGCTACATGGGGAGGAAACTCCACCTCACTATTGTGCAGCTGGCTCATTAGGAGTCTATGTTGAGTGAAGTTTAAAATTGCCTCTTTTAATTGGAAGCTTCTGCTGGACTGCAGTAATTCATAGGCTGGGTGACAGTAAAAAGTAATTGTTCTCACATGGTAGACTAGAGTGTATTTTTATTCCACTACTAATATGTTACGAGCTAAATTGTGCCCTCCTCAAAATTTGTATTGTTGAAGTCCTAAACCTCGGTACCTCAAAATGTGACTTTATTTGGAGATAGAGTCTTTAAAATGGTAATTAATTTAAAATGAGGTCATTAGAGTGGGTCTGACTCGTTTATGACTGGTGTCTTTATAAGAGAAAATTTGGACACACACATCTAGAGAAGGAAGACCATGTGAAAACACAGGGAGAAGATGGCTATCAATAAGCCCAGGAGAGGCCTCTGAAGAAACCAACCCTGCCAATACCTTGATCCCAGACTTCTAGCTTCCAGAATAACGACAAAATAAATTTCTTTAAGCGAACCAGTCATAGCACCTTTGTTATTGCAGCCCTGGCTAACTAATACATAAAGTTAAAAAAACAACTGCTTTTTAGTCTTAGAGAAAAAATATCATATACCTTAAAATACAATTTAATGTCCGCAAATGTGAGTAGCTATAAGACAATGGAAGAATCCAATCAATCCTTCTGGTTGGATCCTAGTGTTACCCACCCTGGGCTAACAATTCAATGTTTTTAATAACTGGTTCATTAGGCGGCTTTGGTTGTGGCACCCTTGTTTCTCACCAATTGATTCCAATAATCATGTAGTAAGCCATCACCCATTGATAGGTACTATGCATGTGATCCTAGCACCAGGGCTTCCCATTGGCCAAGTAAGCAATTCAGGAGTTTGGAGTGAGTGTAGAAAATCCAAAAACTCTATTTTATTTTCATTCTTTTTGAACATTATCAAGATGTGAAGCTATATGAGACAGCATAAGAGTATAAAAAGTGTAAACAGCAACAGGCTGTAGTAATAACGGAGAACCACTAAAATCAAAGAATTTTATTCTCTTGCATTGATTTAATGAATTACAGGCTTACTCACCAATGTTTTGCATTGAGTCTCTCCCACACACACATGCAGGCAGACACGCTACAGTACAGTATACTGAATATGGTGCAGGATTCTGGAGCCAGCCCGCCTGGGATTATATCTCGATGTCACAATTTAATAATATACAAGTTAGTAGGAACTCTCTTATCATATTTTCTTCCTCATAAAATGAGACAAATATATCTTACTTAAAAAGTTTTGGGGAAAGTTAATTGAGTCTATAGATGTAAAGTGCTTAGAACAGCACCAACCACACTGTGGGCAATTAATAAATGTTTACTATTATTATAGTAGATTGTGAAGAACCATGAGGACCACCAAACCATTACCCCATTGAACTACTGAATGTGTGTTTACACACTGATGGGCTTTCTCAAAATATTGCTAGAAATTAATTTCTTAGAGAGAAATATGTCAAGCTTTTTAACTTTCTTACACTTTAGGTAACTCTGTTGTACTAAACCTAATTGATCCTGCTCATTAAGCTCTCATGGTCCCCACCCATATCTACACTTACTATTGTTCTAAGATATTTCTTTTCTAAAGAAGTTTAATGTTTCTGCTTACTACAAAAATTAATAGTAGTAACAATAATAGTTGTCATTCGTGGAATAATTATATTGTGCTAGACACCAACAAGCTCTAAGCATGCACTATTGTGTTGAATATTCCTAACAGTCCTGTGAGGTAATTACAAAGAATATCCCCATTTTACAGATTTGGAAACTGAGTTCAGACTTCAAGTAACTTGCTTGAACTCACCTAGGTAAGTAGCAGATGTGATTTGAACCTGCGCATCCAGACTCAAGAGCCAATAAAATTAACTGCTTTACCATATTGAATCCACACTACAGCATCTTCCCTCCACTAAGAATCCACTGGAATTTTCTCTGCTCCTGTAAGCTTGTAAGATGCATTTACCCCCACATAACGCCATTTTAAGAAGACTAAAGTCCCGGTATTATTTAAGTATAATTTTGGATATGTCTAATTATATAATATTACAACAAAGCGCAATCTTCAATAATTCTACAATTGAAACACATCTTAATAAATGTATTTCAGTCATTCATATGCATTTACAAGCTAAAGATATCAATCTCTTATCCAGATCTGCAGCCATTAATTACGGGTTTCATGAGCTAAATCTTTTTCTAGGGAATATTTAGAAATATCTGCTATTTTTCTGGGAAATGCTAGCTTCCCCACAGGCTTTCTTTGCTCATCTATTCCTTGGCCTCTAAGAAATGTTTCCTTTCTTTTTGAGTTGCACCAAGGAGTTTTTAGAAAATAAAAACACATTTCTCTCTCTCCTCGTAGGTTTATCATTCTGATGACTTTCAGAGCTTTCATTTAAGCTGTGAAATTATAAATTCTCATTATGCCTGCTTCTGGCTCTTTGGTATTATTTTGGTGGAACAGAGGCAGACCCCACAGGCTAAATCGATTTTAATTCTATCTTCTGTAATTTGTCTGCTGCACCTCTGAAAGCTGGTCTAGAAAAAAAATGCAAGCAGAGTTCCCCCTTCAGTCCCCTCTGGCACGTGAACTTTATGGATGTTGGCTCCACTGTTCTGTTTTCTGTGACCAATATTCTTCTTTTCAGAATCTCTACCACTTTCCCCTTGCAATTCATCTTCTAAACCACCTCCAAATGCTTTTTGATTACCAGCTCTATGCTTGAGCTCCTTGCTGAATTTTGAGAGGCTGAGTTGAGGAGATATGCCTCTTTAAAGCCGATGAGTACTTGTCTGAACAGGCAAATTCTGGGAGAGTTGAATGATAATTAGTGAATGGGATTGATCTAGATGTTTGTAGTGGATGCTGCGATGCCCAGGTCACATGCCCCCTGCTTTATCTGCACCCCTGACCCAGCTGCTGACTGCTCACAGGTGAATGCTCAGGGACAAAGCTTGGGCCCCTTTCCTTCGATTTAGTATAACTCTAAAGGGCTATTACACTCCCATCTCCCATGGAGGATCAACCGAAGGCCTCTGTGATAACTGGACTGCAGTTCCAATTCTCCTCGCCCCCAATTCTTCTTTCCTCAGCTCCTTCAGCACCATTCTTGAGTGAACTCACCATAAACCTCCTTTCTGCAAATCACCAGCTCCGAGTGTCTTTCCAGTGCACTGGCCTAAGAGAAAGTTGAAATGAATCTTTGCTGACCACACTTAATTCTGTAAAACCTCACCAGTATTTTTTTTTCAACTAAGCTATTCATATAATTGCCTTCCTTTTCCAAATCCTATTTCCCCTACCTTCTAAAAGGCAAATAGGCTACAATGAAATATGGAAAATGCTGTTTATTGGACTTATTTAATGGTGATTTGATACTATTACGAGCTAATGCAATTTTAAAAAGAAATCAACAAGCCAATCTCTCTCTATCTCTTTCTCTCTACCACATGTACACAATTTTTCTCTCCCTTCATGACCCAGGTCATTGAGGCAAACAGGGATGTTGTTAGTTACAATTTATTGGTAGTGAACATCTCTTAATTGAGGGTATACTTTCTTCTTTCCTCCCATTAGACACTCAACTGTAAAAGGTTAATGAATCCATATAATATTCTAATCCCAAGTATAAGGCCCTCAAATAATTTGATATAGATAAATGAATGATCTAAAATTTTTAATTTTTATTCAGACAGCTGGAAACAGCAATTATATCCCCGCTTCAAGGGTCTCTACTACAGAGAATTATTATATTTATATAATTTATAAACATCATATAATAAAACGATAATAGTCATTATTAATTTAAAAGTTATAAACCTGCCTTCCCCTTCCCAGCAGCATTTAGGGCCCAACTTTGCTGTCACATTTGAGTATGGTGATTGACATTCGATGGCTCCAGTTCAACCAAGCCTGTTTGTCTTTCTCAGGACCTATCTCCTGATCACTTTGGCCAAATTTTCCTTGCACGTTTATTCTCTTTAAGACAAACATAACCACAATAAACATTCTGCTAACTTTTTTTTTTTAAGATTTTATTTTTCCTTTTTCTTCCCAAAGCCCCCCAGTACATAATTGTATGTTTTCAGTTGTGGGTCCTTCTGGTTGTGGCATGTGGGACGCCACCTCAGCGTGGCTTGATTAGCAGTGCCATGTCCGCGCCCAGGATCTGAACTGGCAAAACCCTGGGCCACAGAAGCAAAGCAGGTGAACTTAACCGCTGGGCCATGGGGCCAGTCCCTCTGCTAACTGTTAATTGAGTAAGAAGTAATCATCCTCTGCATTTGCTGAAGTGTTCACAGACAGCTTTCCTCCCAGCCTCCTGCAGCAGCTTATCATGGTGTTCCCCTGCCATCCCTGTCCCAGGCCCTTAGCGGCAAAGGTAATTATATTCTCACCGGCTTACCTTGCAGCTTCCCTGGCAGGCAAAGGAGTCAAGCTCTGAGGGGTGTGATTCCCCCGATTCACTGAAGGGCATTCTGCTTTACACAGAGTGTAGCTCCAGTAGAGACACACATGGAGAGGTGGCCAGGAGAGGACCCACAGCGGCCTGTGAGCCTTGGAGAGTCCCACAGAGGGTGGTGGCTGTCACAGAGAGACCACTTTCACGTGCTGGAATTTCCTCTATGGTGCCAACATTTTTTTAAAACTCTATCTTTACTCCACTCAAACCTATTTGCTTATTAATTTTGTGGCCTTTTAGGTGATTTGTGGGTTGTTCCCCTCCCCTTCTGACACAAGCTTTTCTTTTTTTTCTGTCAGATGTTTTAGATAATCTTTCTGCTTTCCAATCTCTTCTTACAGGCAGCCCTGTGGTAGGTCATCCACCTCTCTGCCCCTCTGATCTTAAAGCAACCACTAACACACAATTCTTGCTAAAACGAGTCACTTAAAACAATTTCATGAATATTTATTGAGGTGAGCTCTAATACATTTTGACAATTTACTTTCCTGAATTAGTAAAGCCATTCAGGTCAATAGCTCTCTTGGTCACACTTGGACTCAGGAATTGCTGAATCATAAAGATTATGATTATGTACCCCATGGTCAATCGTAAGCATAAGAATAGCTGACATGTAAGAGAAAAACCTAGAATCTTGGGTTAGGACAATCTCTGTGGGTGGATTCTATTAGCTCCGCTGATTATGTAAGAGTTAATTTCTAGCAGCCATGAGTGAAATACACACACACACACACACACACACGTGCTACTGCATTTACATACAACACACATCTATTTAACTTTATTGTCAGCCACTACTGATTTGTTTCGAATTGGCAGTCAACTAAAATCCTAAAGTCTTTTTCACACAAATTGATGTCAAGAACTTTTCAAATATTGTTATGCAACATTTTAGCTATTTTTTTTCAGCTTTTTGTCATCTGAAAATTTTATAAGCACACATTTTTGTCTTTATTCAAGTCACTGATAAAAATGTTAGACAGGACAAGGTTTAAGACAGAGCCCTCTGGGATCACTCTTGGGAAACCCTCATCTAGTCATCTGAACGGACTATCATTGATTTTTCTCTCATCTAGCCTACATTTCTCCAATTGGTAAACAAGTAAATTGTGAGAGATTTTAACACTTTCCTGAAACCCAGATAATCTTGTGACCTTCCTCTGCTTGGCCAGCCTTATTAGATACCATTTTATTTAAAAAGCCAACAGGGTTGGGTTATGTTTCCATATTGATTCTGCATCTATGCTGTTTCCCAGTTATGAGCCCTTCTTTATTTAAGTTCTTAGAACTCATTCAGTTTTACAGACAATTATTGAGCACCTGCTGTGTGTCATGTTCTAGTTAGGTTCCACAGTTATAAAGTTATCTACTCTATAACTCCTGCTCTCAATATGCTCATTGTCTGCTCCATACGATGTTATAGAGTGGTTCCAGAATCTAATATTAAGCTCATGCATCTGTAGTTTCTGACATTAATTCTTTGGAAAATTGCGATCACATTTGATGATAACAGGTATTCTGGTGCTTATTTTCTATGACAACTCAAAAAGTATCAAGAGTGATATTGATGATATAATCGCCAGTTACTTCAGTAACTTGGTGTGTAATTCATCTGAAACTGAAGCCCTAAATGCATTTATAATAATTCTTACTATTTTCTCTGTATTAGGGGTCTCCAGAACCACCCTCAGGCTTGAGGATTTGTTAGAAGGAATTGCAGGATTCAGAAAAGCTGTTACATTCACATTTACAGTTTGTTATAGTCAAAGGATGCAGATTAAAATCAGAAACAGAAAAGGCACATGAGATGAAGTATAGGAGACCCCACCCAGTGAGTCATACAGAGACACACTTAATTCTTCCAGCAACGATGTGTGACAACACGAAAAGTATTGCCAACCGGGGAAGCTCACCTGAGCCTTGGAGTTTAGAGCTAGCAATATGGCAGCTGCCTTTCATCACAGGGAGCAAGTCAGAGAACTAGAGGGGGTGAGCATACAGAAAACAGAGTCTTTTTGTAACTTTATCTCTGAAGTGGCATTCCATCACTTTTGTCATAGACAATTGATTAGAAGCAAATTATTAAGGCCATCTGACACTTAGGGGGAGAAGATTACACAAGGGCATGAACACAGGTAGAGGTGAGCATCATTGGTGGTCATTTTAGAAACTGCCTACCACTGTCATGTATATAACAATATCGTAAAATACCATATTGTTTGAGTAAATATCAGTGGTTTCCAATTGATGTTTTGCCCTGAATATCAGGCAATGTCTGGAGCCATTTTTGTTTGTTCCAACTGCAGGGGAGGGGCACTAATGGCATTGAGAGGGTAGAAACCTGCAATGCCACTCATCATCTGACATTGCACATTGCACAACAGTCCCCCACAATAAAGAACTTTACAGTTCAACGTGGCAGTATTGCTGAGATTAAGAAACTCTGGTAAATATTAGGAAATGTTAAAACTTGTTAGATTAGTCAATATTAAATCCATAAAGCCTGGGCTACTCTTTAGGTAAAATATGCTCAAGCCTTAGAAAATAACAACGGGTATAATCCTTTACTTGGTTTATTTAATCAGAAAGACAAGTATTACTTGAAATAATTATTATAGATCCATCTATGCAGAAGCCAAGTCATCTCTATTTTACTGAAGAGAAAATTGCCTACCAGTCTCTGCCTCATAGACGTATCAAGTAATGTGCCCAAAGTCAAAAGTAAGAGGTGATAGAGTAGAAATTTTAATGAATGTAGTGTAAAACATCTACAAATAATTCAATAGTAAAATCTGACGATAATTAGAGCCATGGTTCTCCTCCCTGCCTATGTCATCGAGTCACCAGTAGATTTTTTTTTTTTTCAAATATAGATACTTATACCATATCCCCAGACTCACTGAATTTGCCACTATGGAGATGTGGCTCAAGTTTGGTAGAGTTGAAAAGGTCAAGTTATTAATTTTGAGAACTACTAAAGCAGAGTTTCTGCAGGAATTATTGAATCAATCCAGGTAACTTGCTAGTATTGGATGTGGAACTATTGAAATAAAGTTTTTTTTTTCATCTCTGGTACAAATTAGCACTATAACAGAAATGTGGATATTTTAAACTCAATTTTTAAATGTAAAGCATTTATTCCAGGATGTCATCAAACTGTGGCCAGTGGGCTAAATGTGGATCACTGTTTTTGTAATTAAAGTTTTATTAGAACACAGCCATGGCCACTTGTTTTTATATTCCTATGGCTTCTTTTGAGCTACAACAGCAGGTTTAAGTATTTGCAACAGAAACTCTATGGCCCTCAAAGACTTAAATATTTGATATCTCTCCCATTAAAGAAAAGTTTGCCAAATTCTGATCTATTCCAAAACCAAGAAACTTAGTTTATATTGCATTTAGTCTTGATTTTTATTATTAGTTATTCCTATGCCCTCTTTTTATGGTATATTTCAACCATTACAGGGGGTAAAGTATAAAATAAGCAAGATTTTCTCTGTTTATTTATATTTATGTCACATTTATTGTGTACTATATTTTGTTATGTAAAGATGATCTCACTTGATCAATTTTCAATTACTTAAAGGAAAGTGGTGCTTCTAGACTACAATTTTTTCCATTAAGTCAGTTGAAAGAGTTAGTGATTACTCTAAAGATAATAATAACTATCATTTATGGTAACTTAGCTATGGTTACATAGTAATATGCTGATTTAACTACAGAAGGCTATCTCTGGAGTCTGGGCTCTTATCCATGAAACAGAAAATACTTCTGCTTATAGGATGATCACTTATTTTAATCCTCCATATTCCAAAACTCCTCAAAATCTAAATTAGACAATTTGTATTCTTAAAGTTGGCTATTTAAATTTTATATGTAATTAAAATTTAAAAAAAATTTAAAGCCAAATGATATGTCTTTCCTACAAAACTAGACAGATGTGGATATCTTAGGGAAGGTCCTTTGGATTGAAAGTAGAGTCAGTTCTACTATCACACCTGTTTTGAAAACACTAGCTTGTTCCATTGCAATTCATCTATTATGGAACAATTTGAAAACAATGCAAATTTTGCATTTGCTTATATTCAATTTCACCTACAAGAAATATTGGATGAATACAGAAAACTGCCCCCAGCTGAAGTGAGCCACATAGGAATATACAAAATGCACAAATGCACACAGCTCAAACATGTCTTATATCAGCTCAATATTCACTGCATGTGTTATCCTAAAAGATTGTGTTTTGCTATTCTTTTGCATTTATGGACACTGATTCAACATCCCAAATATGACTAAGGGTCCTAGTTGGAAAACACCAAGTAGTACATGAGAAAAGAATGCTTTAAGTATTTAGAAAACACTTGAAATAATAAAATGTTTTGAAAGAAACGGGAGAACATGTGATAGCTCTCAAGCAACAAGTATACATGAATCCACTTTGGGGACCATTGGAGACAATGCTGTGAAAACAAAGGAAACATTTATGATGGGAACAACTTCAAAAGCTGCAAAGTCACTAAGAGTAAGGCTTAAAGAAATGCAAGTAATGGAAAGATTGTCGAGCTTATACGTTGAAGACCAAAAATTTAAAAAGTCAGGAACATCTTTTCTCACAATCAAATATAAAGCACTATCTATAAACTAAGACCTTAAAAAGAAATTGTCAAATCCTAAAGAAGCAGCTTCTAATAATACTAGTAGTGTCTGGTTAGGTGACTTCAAAAATCAGTAAAATTTCCAAAGCTTTCAGCTGTTGAACAAAGCCGTGAGTTAAGATTAAAAAGTAGCAAAGGAATTTCTAGAAGTTATACAGAAGTTAACTGAAGATGGTTAAACATCATATCAAATTTTCAATTTTGACGAAAGTGACATCTACTGTAAACCCATGCCTTGAAGGACTGGTATCTCACAGGCAAAAAAACCTAAAAAACACACAAAAAAATGCCTTGGGTTTTAAGGCTGCAATCACAAATTGCGCAACTTCTTCTACCATTTCACAATAACTCGCAAGCTTCAATCCATCTGATGTCCATTTACACAAACAAAGGTCAAGTTTTTCCCCCAAGACAATATTAATTGTAGTATTTATGGTTTTCTTAACCATTTAACATGTATCAAACTGGGCTACCATTTTTTTTTTATTTTCCTATCTTTACTTTGTATGTGTCATTGAGGAAGTTTTTGAGGGTTTTACTCCTAACTTCATGTTTATCATCAGCTCTGTGTATATCATTGCATGATTTTGCATAGTGCAGCGATTTGTAGGAATGCATGTGTTGCCTTACAGCAGAACTGGCTGTAAGAGGAAACCAGTCAAGTGAGATTATACAAGGAAGAAATGAATTAAGTGGTTCTTCATACAACCAAAAGCAGAAAGTGTAATCAGGACTCATGAGGCATCCTAATTGGACTCTAAAAAATTTTGAGAAACCAAGAAAGCTGCTCTCCACATCTCATCAGGGCCAAATGATCTCTTTTCTCTTCTTTCTGCAAGTCTGTTCATTATTTTGTTTGTTTGTTTCTAATTACTTATTAATGAGTTTTTTCTTCCTAACAAGCACATGGAGAAGATGGCTACCCCTCAGCCTCTCAGAGTAGGCAAGCAGAAGAGACTGACTATTGTGTGTAAATATTTCTCCAATTTTTTGTGAGAGATAATTTGATTAACCCATCTTGGACTAGAAGATACTCCAAAATTGCATAGAGATTTTATTTTTAGTTACAACACCACAATATTGAATTCAATCATTAACTGAGATACATATAAATAAGTTGCAAAATGTGTTGTAAGATTGAATTGAGCATATCTGAAACTTGGAACACAATTTTGTTCTCCACAGTAGTAATGCTCGGCGTAGGGGAGAAGCTTTCTGTTTGGTTTTATCTTGTTTGTTTTAAATAAACCTCCCTCTGTATTTAACAATTCATAGAATTTTAGCCAGAGGGGATCTTGATCATCCAGACAACTATCTAATTCCCAAGATTATGACACTGAGCTCCAGATAGGTTTTGAATTGCCCAAGGCAATATTTGTTATAGAGTGACATGGGGACTGGAGTGGCAATGTTAATATTATCCTGAGTTATGCCTCCTGGCAGCTAGGAACCAGGTAGTACAATAAAAAGTAAAAGAAGAAAAATGTGTTCTGACCTTACCTTAGTGTATTTTTGGCCTTAAAGAACATCAATAATCAATAAATTGAGCATTTATTATTGGCTATTAGAAACAATATCAATAGTTTCTAGTCTCTGCATGGTGAGGATTTTTTTTTTTTATTATTGAGTTCATAATAGTTTACATCAATGTGAAATTTCAGTTGTACTTTATTTCTTGTCTGTCACCATGTAAGTGCTCCCCTTCACCCCTGTGCCCACCCGCCATCCCCCTTCCCCTGGTAACCACTGAACTGTTTCCTTTGTCCATGTGTTTGTTCATATTCCACATGTGAGTGAAATCATATGGTGCTTGTCTTTGTCAGACAGGCTTATTTCGCTTGGCATAATTCCCTCCAGCTCCTTCCATGTTATTGCAAATAGGATGAATTTGTCTTTTTTTATGGCTGAGCAGTATTCCATTGTATATATATACCACATCTTCTTTATCCAATCATCAGTCGATGGGCACTTGGGTTGCTTCCATGTCTTGGCTATTGTGAACAGTGCTGCAATGAACATAGGGGTGCATATGCCACTTTGGATTGTTGATTTCAAATGGTTTGGGTAGATACCCAGTAGTGGGATAGCTAGGTAGTATGGTAGTTTTATTTTTAGTTTTTTGAGGAATCTCCATGCTGTTTTTCCATAGTGGCTGCACCAGTTTGCATTCCCACGAGCAGAGTGTGAAGGTTCTCTTTTCTCCACACCCTCTCTAACATTTGTAATTTTTAGTCTTAGTGATTATAGCCATTTTAACAGGTGCAAGGTGGTATCTTAGTGTAGTTTTGATTTGCATTTCCCTGATGATTAGTGATGTTGAACATCTTTTTATGTGTTTATTGGCCATGTGTATATCTTCTTTGGAAAAATGCCTGTTAATATCCTCTGCACATTTTTTGATTGGGTTGTTTGTTTTTTTATTATTCAGTTGCGTGAGTTCCTTATATATTATAGAGATTAACCCCTTGTCTGATACATGATTTGCAAATATTTTCTCCCAATTTGTGGGTTGTCTCTTTGTTTTGATTCTAGTTTCTTTTGCATTGCAGAAGCTCTTTAGTCTGATGAAGTCCCACTTGTTTATTTTTTTCTTTTGTTTCCTTTGTCTGAGAAGACATGGTATTTGAAAAGATCCTTTTCAGTTCGATGTCAAAGAGTGTACTACTGACATTATCTTCCAGGAGTTTTATAGTTTCAGGATGTATCTTCAAGTCTTTGATCCATTTTGAGTTTATTTTTGTGCATGGCATGAGATAGTGGTCTACCTTCATTCTTCTGCATGTGGCTGTCCAGTTTTCCCAACACCATTTATTGAAGAGACTATCTTTTCTCCATTGTATGTTCTTGGCACCTTTGTAAAAGATTAGCTGTCCATAGATGTGTGGCTTTATTTCTGGCCTTTCAGTTCTGTTCCATTGATCTGTGTGCCTGTTTTTGTACCAGTATGCATGGTGAGGATTTTTGAGCAATGAAAAGTGGAACCTGGTTTAAAAGACAAATATTAGATGGTAGAATAAGACTGAATATAGAGATAACACTCCAGAGAGATTTACCTCTGTGGTGGTATGTATTTACATTTCAAAAGAGGATAAAGGCTAGAACAGTGGAGATAGTCCAGGGATTGGAAACCAGAGACAGGTGTCTTATCTACCCCACTGAAGAGCTTTATTTTCTTTCCAAGGGGCAAGAACCAAGGGACCTTACTTTTTACTTTCTGTGAAGACTCTATTTTCTTTAGGGAGACTAGTTTTCTATTCCTTTCACAGGAATGGAGGAGGACGACTGTGCAAGCCATCTTATATAAATTCATACATTCATAATGGAGGGGCTCCTCTCCAGTAGGACAACGCTCATACTGTAAGCCTAACCATTTAGCTCTGATCACATCTCCCTGAGATAGAAAGAAATGGGATGTGCAAATTGATATGGTTATTGCTATGAATAATAATAATATCCCTTGATTCAGACACCTCACATTTGCATTCAGGAAAATATAAATAAATACAGATATTAAAAATGTACTATTAGGGATGGGTGGTATAGGAGTTCTGTGTACCTGCTCCCCAATGAAACAACTGGTGGAAGTTATAAAACACAAACAAACTGTGAACAAAAGTTAAGTGAATTTAGTCTTAGCAATCACCTTATGATAAATATGTAAAGAAATCTTTCAGACGGAAAGAAAGTAACACTAGAAGGTAATTTGAATCCACATAAATGAAAAAAAGATTTGATAAAACTAATTATGTCACTATACAGTATTAAGGTATATTTTTATTTCTTCCATTAACTGATTTACAAAGCAACTGTATATGTCGATATATGTGTGTATATATATATACAATTATATTATTAGAATTATACAGAAATGTAAAATGTACAATAATAGCACAAAAAGGGAGAAGAGGGAATAGAGCTCTATAGGATTAGCATTTCTGTATCTGCTGGAATTAAATGAGTATAAATCTGAAGGAGATTCTGCTAAGTTAAGATGTGTATGGTAATCCCTAGAGCAATCATTAAGAAATAACTAAAAGAGTGAGAAATCATTAAAGGAATGAAAATATTGCACTACAAAATATTCAATTAATCAAAAAGAAAGCAACAAAGAATGAATAAATGGGATTCTATATGTTTCAAAGTAGAAATATATAGAAAACAAAAAGTAAAATGGCATGCATAAACCTACATGCATCAATAATAATGTTAAATGTGAATGGATTAAACAATCCATTCAAAAGGCAGAGATTGTCAGACTGGATTTAAAAAAAGATCTAACTATATGGTATCTAGAGGGGATGTACTTTAAATCCAAACATATAAACAGGTTAAAGTTAAAAGGAGAGAAAAAGACACATCATGCAAACAGTAAGTATAAGAAAAGTGGAGTCTGTACTAACACTAAACAAAATAAACTTTAAGACAAAAACATTATAGAGATGAGAGGGATGTTTTATAATGACAAAGTGATGAATCCATCAAAAAAAGATAAAACAATAATCAACATATGTGCTTAACAACTTAACAACAGAGTCCAAAATATATGAAGCAAAAATTGACAGTATTTGAGGAAGATACAAATTCAACAATAGTTGGAGACTTCAATGTCCATTTTCAGTAATGGATAGAACAATTAAAAAGAAGATGAAAAAGGAAATAGAAGACTTGAACAACACTATAAATCAACTAGAGCTAATGTATACCTATAAAACACTCCACTCAACTGCTGCAGAATACACATTCTTCTCAAGTGCTAATGAAACACATGGATTATTGTCAGACCATAAAACAAGTCTCACTGACTTTAAAAGGATTGACATAATATAAAATATTTTTCTGAGGACAATGAAATTAAAAATTAATAGCAGAAAGAAATTTCACATATATTTGGAAATTAAAAACATATGCCTAAATAATCAATGGATCAAAAAGAAAAATTAGAAAATACTTTGAGATGAATGAAAATGAAAACTACAACATACCAATACTTACAGGATGCAACAAAAGCAGACATAGTGGGAAATTTAATGCCTTATGCCTAGAATTAAAAAAAAAATGATATTAAACATAAAACCTACCTTGCCCCTTAATTCACTGTAAAAAAAGAGCAAACAGAATCTAAAACGACCAGAAGAAAGGAAATAATAAATATTAGAGTCAAAAGTAATGAAATAGACATTGGAAAAACGCAGAAATATCAATGAAATAAAAAGTTAGTTATTTGAGAAGAGCAACACAACTGATAATCTTTTAGTTAGACTGACAAGGAAAAATGGAGTGGAAATTCAAATTACTAATATCAGGACTGAATGAAGGAACATTACAAACCTTACAGAAATTTAAAAGATTATAAGGGAATATTATCAACAATCATATGCCAACAAATTATATTATTTATATGAAATAATGTTCAGGCAAAGACACAAACTATTGAAACTGATTCAAGAGAAATAGAAAATCTGAATAGAGCTATAACAACTGAGGAGATAGATAGAATATGTAATTTAAAAACTTCCCACTAGAAAAACCCAGTCTCAGCTAACTTAACTGATGAGTTCTACAAAGCAGTTTAGAAAAAATGAATACTAATTCTTCACAACCTCATCCAAAGCATAGAAGAAGAGGTAACACTTCCTAGAGCATTTTGTGAGGGCAGTATTACCCCAAAACCACAATCAGGCAAATGCATTGTAAGAAAAGAAGATTATAGACCAATTATTTATTATAAATATAGACACAAAAGTCCTCAACAAAATGCTAACAAACAAAATCCAGGAATA
The DNA here is from genome assembly GCF_041296235.1 of Equus asinus. Classification (NCBI taxonomy): domain Eukaryota; kingdom Metazoa; phylum Chordata; class Mammalia; order Perissodactyla; family Equidae; genus Equus; species Equus asinus. The sequence goes on from NC_091809.1 coordinate 57,982,976, forward strand.
TATAAAAGGGGTTATATACCGTAATCAAAATGGATTTATCTCAGGAATGTTAAGATTCATTTAACTTAGAAAATCAACTGATGTAATCCACCATATCAATAGAAAAAAAACAAAAACCACATAATCATTTGAATAGAAATGTAAAAGCATTTGACTAAATCCAACACCCTTTAATGTTAAAAACATTTTAAAAATTAGAAATGGAGTCTACTTCCTCAACTTTATAAGGGATATCTGAAAAAACCTTGTTAATATTCATACTTATAGTGAGAGACTAAATGCCCAAGAACAGAAATAAGACAAAGACATCTAAGCTCTCACCTATTCTGTTTAACCTTGTATTGGAGGTTCTAGTCAGGAAAATAGGGAATAATGTGAAATAAAAGGCATCCGGTTTGGAAAGGGAGAAGTGAAGCTATCTTTATTTACAGATGGCATGATTTTATATATAGATAACACTAAGGAGTCTACTAAAAAATCATTACAATTAACAAACCAGGTCAGTGAGGTTGCAGTGTCCAATATCTATATACAGAAATCAATTGTATGTTCATCAACTAGCAATGAATAATGTCAAATTAAAGTCAAGAAAAGAATTTCATTTAATATAGCATCAAAATTAATATACTTATGATAAGATTTAATATAAAGGTATGAAACATTTGCTCTGAAAATTACAAACAGTTTTGAAGGAAATTAAAGAAGACCTAATAAATGGAAAAACAGCCCACGCTAATGAATCAGAAGAGTTAATACTGTTAAGATGGCAATATTCCCAAATTGATTTACAAATTCATCACAATCTCTATCAACATTCGGGTAGCATCTTTGCAGAAATTGACAAGCTGATCCTAAAATTCATATCAAAATGCAAGGGGTCCAGAATAGCCAAAATCATATTGAAAAAGAAAAAAGTCAGTTGTCTCATGTTTCCTGATTTCAAAACTTAGCACAAAACTACAGTAATCAATATGGTGTGGTACTGGCATAGGATAGACATATCAATCCATCAGATAGAATTGCATGTCCAGAATTAAAATCCTTGTATTTATGGTCAATTGACTTTTGAGAAAAGTTCCAAAACAATCCAATGGAGAAAGAATAGTCCTTACAACCCATGTTGGTAGGACAACTGGATATCCACATGCAAAAAAAACGCAGCTGATCCCCTTCACACCACACAGAGAAATTTACTCAAAATGGATTATAGACCTTATTGTAAGAGTTAAAACTACAAATTCTTAGAAGAAAATATTAGAATAAATCTTTGTGACCTTGGGTTAGTCAAAGCCTTCTTAGATATGTCACCAAAAGTACAAGCAACAAAGAAAAATACATAAATTAATCTTCATCAAAATTAAAAACTTTTGTTCTTCAAAGACTACTATCAAAAGAACGACAACACAGTCCACAGAATGGGATAAAATATTTGCAAATCATACCTATGATGAGGGACTTGTATCTAGAATATAAAAACAACACTTACAACTAATAATAAAAAGACAAAAATAAATGGACAAAGGCTTTGAATAGACACTTCACCAAAGAAGTTATACAAATGTTTAGTAACCACATGAAAAGATGTTCAACATCAATTAACCATCAGGGAAATAGCAGTCAAAACCATAATGAGATACCAGTTCACACCCACTAGGATAGCTATAATTAAAAAAGAGAGAAAATAGCAATTGTTAGCAAGAAATCAGAGATATGTGGAGAAATTGGAACCTTCAGATGTTGCTGATGGGAATATAAAATGGGGTAACCATTTTGGAAATTACTTGGGTAGTCTCTTAAAAAATTAAACATGGAGTTATCATATAACCCAGCAATTTCACTTCTAGATACATAATCAAGACAACTGAAAACACATGTCCACACAAAACTCATACATGAGTTGTACTTCAGCTTACACTGTTCATTGCAGAATTGTTCATAATAGCCAAATAGTGGAAGCAAGTCAAATATCCATGGATAAACAAAATGTTGTCTCTCCATACAACGGCATTTTATTCAGTCGTACAAAGGAATGAAGTACTGATACATGCTACAACATGGATGAATCTTGAAAACATTATGCTAAGTGAAAGAAGACAGTCACAAAAACCACCTATTGTGTGACTCTATTTGTATAAAACATCCAAGATAGACAAACTATAGAGATGGAAAATAGATCAGTGGTTGCCTAGAGCTGGAGGGTTTGGGGGAAAATGTGAAGCGTCTGTTAATGGGTACAGGGGTGAGGAAAATGTTCTAAAATTGATTGTGGTTATGACTTCAAAATCCCGTAAATGTATTAAAATCGTTGAATTTCACACTTCAAATAAGTGCCTTTATTTGCATGTTATGTAAATTGTTTTTTAATAAAGCTATTACGTTTTTAAAAATTGCTAGTCTATATGCTTTCTATCACCTTTTTATAGATTCTACATTGGCATTTAGAGCACCAATGTCTAAACCATTGACTAAAATGTCAGTGGGGTAGAAAGCGCCAGCCATTGCTGAATCTAGAACTTAAATGGCATCGTCACATCTCTCTCCTGTCTCTACTTGCTCTGAGTCTGTTCATTACCCAGGCTCAACACACAGCATTTCCCTTCCCAACTCTCACCTTAACCCCTAACCTCTAGCTCCAGGCTTTACCCTGCAGCTGAAGAAATGTCAGGCTGAAAAGACAAGAGCACTTCACTGTCAGAACATTCCCAGGAAAATTCATGTTACTGTGTTTGGACCAGTTTAGGTCATATGAATAGTCCCTCACTCTGAACCAATCTCTGAGGCTAGGAGAATGGAGAAATGTGTTGATTCACTTCGGCCCATGTAACACATCCATTGTCCCTGAAACAATCGCTGTGGCTAGGGGGATTTTCTAGGCAGATTGACTTCAATCAAGTCAATCTTGACTTCAATTGACTGCTCAGCCAGTCAGGTACAATTTCTCTCAGACCACATGGCTCAGAGTGGGAGAAGGATGGTTCTGAAAAGGAAAACGAAAATCTGGTTTGTGGCGGAAAACGGCACCACAAAAGCTAAGCAGGAACTAGCCAGGGAAACGGAGGGGGAAAAAGGAAATTGAAAAATATTGCAGTCTATTTTATGCAGGTCCTGGTCAGGTATGTTAATTGGTTTATATTTTATCCTAAGAAATATTGTCTGTAAATAGTTGTAAATATGAACATGAAGTGTTCAGAGATGTATTTCAGAAAATGTATTTTGGCTGCAGTAAGAGATCTATTCCTCTTAACTACTGGATTTCCAGCTTTCTCTAGACCTTCTCAATGCACCCTCCCACCCCAACAACTCTTTAAAATCTCCAAGGAATTTTACAGCAACTCAAAAGCCTCTGTTAATAAAAGCTTAGTTCAGGCTAAACATAGAGAAAGGGTCACATTGGGGAGAAAAAGTATAAGCCAGTAAACCAGGGGTCACCTCCACTTCCGAAGGTAATTTACTGACACAGAGCATCTTTTCTCTACCAGTAAGATTGCTTTATTAGTCATCTATCTACTGCATTCCAGATACTGTGCAAAGTGCTGTAAGGATACAAAGATAAATAAGACACTATCCCCACCTTCAGAGAGTTAATAGTGCAGCTAGAGGAGGGAAAGACACAGATTATAGACTTCAGCCTATGAAAACCGTCAATGGAAACTGTGTTTTCCATGAGGTCAGAGATCTGAACTTGTTCAGCACTTGTTCCTAGTACCTAGAACATTTCCAGGCATGTAGCAGGCATTCAGCAACTACTTGTTGAAAGGATGTGTGAAAGGATGATATAAACTTGGTGCAATGATAGTTTAGAGATGATCATTTCTGGCTCTGGAGGCACTTTGGGAACTAGTAGCATTTGCCTAGGTCTTGAAAGATAGGTTCATACTGTACAGCCAGAGAAGAAGCTAGAGGAAGAATGCACGAGAGACTTCCAGGAAAAAGTGCCATCAAAACCAAAACCAAAGATAAGGTGGCAGAAAAGAAAGGAATATTTCATAAACAGAAAATAAAATTGTCTGGATATGGATAGATAGAAAGTAGTGGAGAAAGGGCTATAGAAGTCAAATGGTGGCTTTTTTTGCAGGAGGAGGGGGTGACAATTTGCTTCCTGGCTAGAGTTTAAAGAGCTTGAAGGAAGAGACGCACGAATGGTGTAACAGTCTATTTCTTGTTCTGTTTTGTGCTGGTGAGGCAGTGGGTGCAGGAGATTGGCACTGGGAAGAGGAAATGCCCTTAGCTGGCCAAAAAGAATCAAAACCTACAGAAATCACATCATGTTTTCATTAAACTACAGGCTGTTCCCCTAATAAAATCAATAATAATTGTTATTCTTCCATGCACTGAACATGCCTTACAGAAATATGTCCCTATTCCATTGTTTTGTAATAAATAACCACCACAAATAAACACAAAAAAATTGAATGACTGAGTCTTTTTTCCCCAAGATTTTAGTGATATATTAACAAGTGAAAAAACCATGTTTCTCAACAAGAAATATAATTACTTTTTTCTGAAATAATGACTTAAAGCATCTCTTTATTTTAAATATTTACAATTTTATTTTTGGTATTTATCTTATTAAATATTTTAACAAATTATTCAATGCATAATTTTAATAAATATGATAATTTTAAAGCTACTGTTGTACAATTTAAATAACTGAAAAAGCTATTGTCACTTATGCTGAATATAAGCAGATGTCACCATCTTTAAATGAACACTTTAATCACCATAATCACGTTATTAATTTTGCTACTTATTGCCTGAAGCACTGAAGTTGAAGATGGCCATGCCTTAGGGGTCTAGTCTGGTGCTATAAAGATCAAAATAACTGATAGCTGATTACTAAAAAAAGTCAGGGACTTGCTTATTATGTATTGAACATAGTATTATGTCCCAGATATATTTCAAATTTAACAGGCAACTTCCATTAGTTTTAGTCTTTCTCTTGGTTTATAAATTAAATTTAAGAATGACGATACTTTTCTTTTTTAAAATAATGTCTGATTCAAAATATGTTTGGGCTGCATGATAGCAGTGCATTTTGTATGGGTTCTCATAGGGGATGCTCTGAATTACTGATGCTGTGACAATCATTTCATTATGGAACAGGGAGTAACTCTTGTTTCCCAAAATGAAAAGAGTGTCTCCAGGCATAATTAGAAATCACTACTTATAAAGAAACAAGTAGCCTAAGGGTGGCCCAAGGTCATTAAGCAAATCTAAAACCATTATGCAAGGTTATGTTTTCACTCTGGTTGCCTGGCCCTACCTGGTGTTTCTTAAGGAATAGTATGGGCTAACCTGCCTCACAATAGTCTGAGGAGGTTTAGATAAGAATGAAGACATATGAATTGAATCCCAGATCTTTAGAATCAGAATCTTTGAGCAAGGGTCCCTAGAATCTGCATTTTATTTATTTATTTATTTTGGTGAGGAAGATAGGCTCTGAGCTAACATCTGTGCCAATCTTCCTCTATTTTATACGTGGGACTCTGCCACAGCTTGGAGAGCAATGTGTGGCTCCACAACAGGTATGCCAACCTGTGAACTGCAGGCTGCCGAAGCAGAGCGGCAAACTTAGCCACTATGGCACCGGCCATTTTAAAAAGCTTTCTAATTTCCTAAAGCCTTAGAAACACTTCACAAGTGCCGATAATTACCATTGTTAAAAAGATTACCATTGTTAAAAAACATTATTTTTAAATTATTTTCCTTGGTTACTGTATTTAGGGGAGCACATTCACGTGGACCTTGTATAAGGACAAATAAAAACTGAGACTTAATTCTCCCTGTTGAAATAAGAAGACGCCCTTTCTTTAGAGCATTTACTTTAGAAAAATTTTCCTGGGTGAGTACTTTCTCCTCTTTTTGAAATGTATGCAAATCTTTTTAAAAACTAGATAGGGCCTGTGTCAGCTTTCTGATCCAGAGATGTCCTTCTCAAGGACTTGGGAGCCATCTTTTTGAAATGTAACATTAAGGAAGATGGGGATGATATTTCCCAGTTCCTGTGGGAAGATAGCAGGCTAACTTCCTTGGGCGCTTGCTCCAATTTGTAAAGCTACCTCCTCTCAGAAGGTAGATTGCCTGTGGTGTGTATCACACTCTGACTTAATGCTTGTTCAATAATAAAAGTATTCTCTTTCTCTACCATCTCTGTGGAGACAGTATCTGCGCTGGAAGAAAATATTGGTTTTGATGACATTTCCCTAACACTTGCAACCTCAATCTTTCCACGTGAGGTGGTAACATGGATACGTAAAACACTTTAGTGTAAGGAAGTGTCAAGCGTAGTGGCCATAGCAAAATAGAGTGTGCATATCCCTGTTAACGGCATGACAATGCAATTTTTTAAGCACTAGCCAATATGAATAAAACTCCAGGTCATGATTGCCAGTTTCCAGCCCTGATTTATGTGTTACCTATATTCTTGAAAAAAAAGTATATTGTGCTGTTAAAACAAGACAACAGGCCCAAACTAGTTGCTTATGTTAAGCTCCAAACATCACCAAACTAAGACTTAATTACAGTTTTGGCTGTCCCAGACACAAAATCTTAAACTAACCAATCAGGAATCACCTGACCAGCACTAGCATGGTAATCTGCCTGAAAGACCCCTGCCATCTCCTAAAAGAAAATAACTTTGCCATAACCAACCTGCATTTTTGCCTAATATAACTTCCTGTTCCACTCCCCTCTGTCTATAAGAGCCTTTCTATTTTGTAGAACTTCTTGGAGCTTCTTCTTATCTGCTAGATTGGATGCTGCCTGATTTGAATCAATTTTTCTCAAATAAACTCTTAAAGTTTTTAATACACCTTAGTTTATCTTTTAACAGGTCTGGTGTCAGAAGAGGGAACCAAAAGAGACTGGTGACAACCTCAGGAGCAACAAGCAAGCAGGCATAGGTACCTGCTAAGCCCCATAAACTTGCTGCTTCTGGAGGTTGTGGGTAAGTCCCTCTCAGATCCTAGCACTGTAGCTTTTGCCTTGTGAGCTTTCAGACTTTATATTTGATCATTTCATTTCTGGACTGGGTCAAGAAACTGGCTGGAGTCAGACTGGGTCTGAGTTAAAAACTAGAACTGTGTCCAGGGTTGAACTGGGTATGACTTAAGCTGGATTAGGTACAGTGTGAGGCCTTGGGTGAATAAAATTTTGTTTTAAGGCTGAAGAAGCAGGCTAACCTTACCAGAGATAATCTTGAATTACAGTGGCCACAGTGGGGATCGTTTAACCTAGACAAGCTTATCCATTTATGCGGTGCCCTAGAAAAAAAGGGCTGTCGACCGAGTACTCACCGTGAAGGGTGGAAAGAAAATTATTTTTCCTTCTTTACACTTTCTGGTGACCAGGATGAGACCTGCTGGGACACCCTACTTGCTCCAGAACCTTCAGACAAGATCCTGGAAAAACTGGCAGAAATCAGCAAAGGAGAGAATTCTTACCGAAGTCAGTGCTCCCAGATCTCTGTCTCTGGTGCCTGGTGAAGTGGGGAAGTTAAAATTTCACACTGTCTCTTCCTTTCCAAATTCAGACTGGCAGGTAAAAACATTTGTAAGAATTAGATCTTCGAACTGTGACTTGTGATTTTGCATTGGAGTATCCCCTGGTGGTTGATCCTTTCTCTCCCAGGGACAGCTATTGCCTTCTTGTTTGTCTTGTTTTGTGTCCTGAGAGCTTGGCTTGGCAACTGTCAGGTTGGGGGTCCCCAAAATATGGATGAACAGAAATGGGGGTTACACCACTCCATTTGCAGCTAGGGTCCTCCTGACCGTTGCCAGCTCTCAGGGGAATTGTCTGAGTCTTTCTTTCATTTGGTTATCTTGGGGCGTGGCTCTGAATCTTGGGAGGGTAGTATTTTTTGCACCCTCTTTGGAGACATCTCTTGCAAGCAAGGATTTATTCAGCAGTACCAGGAATATTTACTGTTTGTGCTGGCTGACCTGACAAGATATTTGAAAAGACTTTTTCTTTTTTTTTAAGTACTTCTATGATCAGAAGTTAGCCAAATTGAAAGCAGATATTCAGAGCTTGATAAACATTTTTTAGACCTTCTCCCCTAAGCTAAACTGAAACTATGTACCCAGAGAGAAAAAAAAAAATTCTGAAGCTTTGTGGAAGGATTTACTAAAACTTTCCAAAGACTTGCAGCTCTAAATCTAGAACACAAGATTCTTTTGATTTTCATCTTAGCTGAAGATCTTCTTCCTGATATAAAGAAGCAAATTGAAGATAATATAATTGGATGGGTGGGGCAGCCTCTTGATATCATTCAAGTTGCTACCCAATTTTCTGAGTAACGATTCAAAGCCCGCTATCCTTTTACCAATCCTAAAATCTCCCCCATTCATCTCAAAAGGTTTGCAGATATTGGAAAAGATCTGGGCTTAGCGAACAAAAGCGCTCTTTGAAAGAACCCACATTCTTCCCCTGTGTCTTTTGAGAGGTAAGTGTTCTTCTACTTGGTCTTCTCCAGGAACCAAAGTAATTCTTATCAGAAAGAGAGAGAGAAAAAAAAGACAGGCTATTTTGAAAACTAAAACTAGGTCTATGAAAAATCTTAAAAGTCTTTTCCATAAATATTAGTAAAAAGCTTCAGCCATCTGAGTAGGTAAACTTAATTTATTCCATCTGCAAAAGTACAATTTGTATCCAACTGTTATTTTATAAGCTAGTGAGTTTTACATTATTGTACCCGTCTTATGCCTAATTTTAAAACGAAAGCCATAAAACCTCTGGTTGCATCTGTCTTTATGTTTATGTATGTCTACATACATATGTTATAAATGTGTGATTTTTTTCTACCTCTGGATGGTATTGTCAAAATTAATATTTAAAGAGTTCTATTTAATTGTCAAAGACAAAGAAACACTTTTACAAATCAAGTATTCTCTCAGACATACAGAAACTAACCCAAATGTTTTTCAAGTTCACCTTATCTAGGATAATCTTTGGTAAATAAAAGGTAGTTTAATTTTGTTGGTTTAATTAAAACAGGCATGCCCTCAGATATCATCATTAAATGTAACACTTTTTTTTCTACCTAGGTTTACTAAAATTCAAATAAACTCATGTTATCTCTGTTACAGAATTTGTCAGGAAGAAAGAACTTAAGAGGTTGGTTAGCTGTTTAATGTTTCATGAAATTTTCATAAGTAATCTGAACATGCCTGTTAAGAGCAAGTAAACCAAATAGATGTCAGTGAAAGTTTATAAATAAACTTTTCAACAATAATTATGCTTTATGGAATGTCTACTTGAAAACAACTTCCAAAATCTTTTTTGGTAACTTGAAATCTTAAAGTTACACTGAGATTAGTTAAACGATGGATAGTCATTGAAATCTAGATCATTTCCAAATAAGATAAAATACTGAAATGTTAATTATTAAACATAAGTTTATCTACTTTTGCCTTCTTATTACAAAGGAACTAAAGGTATTTGGGATTATCAGTAAACATGTCTTGTGCTACACTTAAAAATTTACTATGAGGAAGAATATACTTCTAGAAATTATGAAATTTATTTATGAATTTGCCAATTCATAGAATGCTAGTTTTAACAGATAATCCACAGTTGCTTACTTCTTAGTTTTCACTAGAAATAAAGAATTCTAAAAGTTAAGAATTCTAATTAATATATATGATTAAAACTATTTAGAAATAATGAGTGAAAAGAAACAGCTGTGTACAAAAAGTAGGTAAGGGAGTAAAATGACTGGTTGCTCCAGAATGAAAAAAAAAGCATAGGATAAAATTTAAATACATAAAAAAAATTGTAGGTTTGTGGAAAAGGAATCTTGGGAAAAGAATATTATGTTTGGACAAACTGGCTAAGATTGGAATGGATTTATTTAAGTTTTTAAAGAATGAATTTTAATATGAAAAGTACACTGGTGCAAAATTAGAATTTGGTTTGCCCTCTTTTAAAAAGACAAAGGTTTCTTGGAATATTGGTCTGCTCTTGATAAGAGATTGTGAAGGTGTTTTTGTTTGACCTTTTGGGCAATCTACCTGAAAAGCTAAGATTTTGTGTCTTACCAAAATAACTTACTGTGCCTCACATTGTCTTCATCAGGTCTTTGATTACTTAAGAAACATAGTCTTCTCAATATTAAGAGATCCAAGTTTTGTTCATAACTATGTAACCTTCTGTATTTGCCTTTAATATCTTTTATTGTCACTTTGGTTAAATAGATAAATATTATTTCATAATTATCTGTGATACTATTAAGTCAAATCTCGAAGTCTTTTGATGTTTTGACAACTTCCCTAAATCAAATTCTAAATGGTGTCCTTTTGACCTCAAAGTATTTTTTCTCACCTTGTGCAGGAAGGATGTTAAACTAATTAGGTTTATTTGGTATGTTAAATTATATAGAAAGCATTGTCGAATAAAAAGTGATGACAAACATTCTTATGTTATATTTGTATGGATGCATCTGTTCCAGAAATTGTATGAAATTTCTAAAAATCCGATATGTCTTGGTATAATGTTATCAGTCATAACTCCAGTTATCTGGAGTTTATAATAGTCATAGTACTCTCCCTGGTGAACTATAATCTCTCAAAAGCTTTAAATGCATGTTTGCAGCTGCTAAACACCATGCAAATGGTCTCCCTAAAACTAGAATATCATAAAAGGAATGAAGAGAATGATCGACTTAAAGAATGTGAACCTGACCTTGTGACCTGTGACTATCACAAAGAGATTTAGCAAAAACTGTCAGAACTCAAGAGCGGTAGCTAGTAGTAGTGCTAATGTCTTAGATTTTTATCAAATCTCTCAGGCTGAGAGTCTGATCAAAAAGGAAGAATTATTAAAAATAAGACAAAAGGCCCAAAATGGAGTTGCTTATGCTAAGCCCCATGTCATCAAACTGAAACTTAATTACAGTTTCAGCTTTCCTCAAAATGGAATCTTAACCCAGTCAAGGAATCAACCAATCAGCACTAATTAGATAATCTTCCTGATAGACCCCTGCCATCCTCCAAACGATAGTAATTTTGCAATAACCAACCTACTTTTCTGCCTAGTATAACTTCCTTGTGCCCACTCCCTTTTGCCTATAAAAGTCTTTCATTTTGTATGACTCCTTGGAGCTCCTTTCTATCTGCTAGATTGGATGCTGCCCAATTCAGATTGATTTTTGCTCAAGTAAACTCAACATTTTTAATATGCCTCAGGTTATCTTGTAACAATTCACATGCATAAACATGTACACAAACTATTTTTAACCTACACTTATAGATGTGTTAAAAACACCTCACCTTTAACTGCTTTCCATTGTTTATTCCCTTAGAGGTCTTAGTCGAGTGTCTTGCACATAATATATGTTCAGTACATGATTAACGAGCAGTCCATCCAATTTAGGATAATATTGAACCCATAGATATACTTCTTTTTTGGATCACCAGAGTATAATCTTATATTTTCAGTTAAAAAGAATATTTTGATGTTTTTTTTCATTAATTAGTTAAGGGTATTTGGCTTGACAAATAAGCTGTTTAAAATGTGGAAATCAAATGTATATGTTTACTTACATCATCAGATAACAAGAAATAGTTTGCATTTTTAATGAAAAATGTGGAATACATAATTAAGCCATAATCTCAATGGAAAAGGTAAACGCCACTCCTAAAGAGTCACACTACCAGCTGACATTACTTAGCCATATGTATCTTCATAGACCTCAACCCCATAATTTGGCCTGCAATAGCACTTGCAATGGATTTAATTTCTAATGTCAACACAAACAACGGCCAGTGAAGTTTTCTATATACGGATAAGAAGTTCTTAAGCTACCTGATAGAAACCAATCCATCTCCTAGACAAAAACACTGTCAGTGGGCTTTAAGCAGGAAAAGACAAGAAAATAAACAAACTACTAAGAGACTACATGAGGGATAATGATAGGTACCACTTCAAGTTTTGAAATCAATAAATAATTATTGGAAAATAAATATACTTGTGAAATAGTTCTAGTCTAAAGAAAAGCAGTTTCCTATAAATTGCAGCAGCAGTATGTAAAAAGGAGAATACATAATCCTCAGTAGGCTTTATCTAAAGAATGAAAAGCCATACTAACACTAAAAAAATCAATCAATGCAATTTACCGTATTAACAGAACAAAGAAGAAAAACCATATGATCATCTTAATAGATGCAAAAAAAAATATGACCAAATTCAATACCTGTTCCTGAAAACAACTTTGCACAGACTGGGAATAGATGGAATTTCTTCAATCTGATAAGGTGCATTTTAAGAAAAACCTACAGTTAGCATCATACTTAATGGTGAAATATTGAGCTCTTTCCCAATAAGATCAGAAGCAAGTCAAGGATTCCATTCTCATCATTTCTATTCAACATTGTACTAGAGGTTTGTTTATGTAAAAAAATCCTAAGGCATCAAAGACACCTTTAAATCTAATAAATGGATTTAGCAAGGTCATAGGATATAAGGTTAATATGCAAAAAAAAACCCCTGTATTTTTATGTACTGGCAGCAAACATTTTGAAAATAAAAATAAAAGTAAAAATAAATTTACAGTAGAATCAGGAGACTTAAATTATTTAGGACTTTTTCACTTACAAATGTTTGTGGGTAATTCTATCTTGATGGTCAACATGCATGATGTACTTTGGGAAGTGTTTTATACATGATCTAATTTAATTTTCAAAACAACTTTTGAGATAAGTGATTTTTTTCTGTATTACTTGTCCAAATGACACAACTACAGGGAGAGAAAAATAGAGTTCAGCTCTGGGTCGAGGATGCTATAAGCCCATCCTGATTCTACTACACATACCTTGGGAAAAGATACAAAGTATTACACTAGTCAACTAACGTTCTAATGAATTTTTTTTCCATAGATAACAATAGACTCAAAATAACTTTGGTAAAATGTGTATATATCAAAGTACAATTATTCCTTATAAACAATTGTTGTTATAGGATAAAAGAAACTGATTAACTTAGGGAAAAAGTAAAACATGTTTATAAAGAAGAAAATGATAGCAATCACCATAAATCCTTGCTTCCTAATAATGGGGCAATAAAAGAAATATATCTTGAATATGATTAGTTTTTTTAAAATGTCCTGAAATACTGAAACTACCAAGTCACATGGAATTAAAGTGGAACATTAAAAAATGCAAGCATAGGGGCCAGCCCGGTGGTGTAGTGGTTAAGTTTAACAGGCTCTCCTTTGGTCACCTAGGTTCACAGGTTCAGGTCCCAGGCGTGGACCTACACCACTCATCAAGCCATGCTGTGCTGGTATCCCACATACAAAATAGAGGAAGATGGGCACAGATGTCAAGCAAAAAAAGGAAGATTGGCAACAGGTGTTAGCTCAAGGCCAATCTTCCTCACCAAAAAAAAAAAGCACATGTAATAAAACTATATTGCTGTCTTGGCAGTCCCACCTATTATTTTGGTGACTCGCTGGAAGGAACTCACATGGCTCAACATAAAGTTATACTCATGGCTAAGATTTGTTACAGCAAAGCATACAGGATAAGAACAGCAGGAAAAAGATAAGCATAGGTGAAGGCTAGAAAAGTCACACATAGATTTTTCTTATCCTTGTGCGTAGATTGCACAAAAATGTATTTTTTCTTCAGCTGTAAAATGCAGGGACACATGAGAGTGATCTTTGCCCAGGAAAGCCCGTAAAGGTAGTTGGTCACAAACCTATAACATGATCAGCCATGGTGCATGCCCCAAACCAGGCATCAGGTGGATATCATGAATCCTAATGTTTATTTTCAACACGCTGACGACCTCCTTCATCTTGACCCACTGCTTCCAGACCTGCTACATTAATTCTTTCCTTGAGATTGCATAATGTCGCCTATAGGAAGAATGTTGGTAAGACTTTTGCTTGGGATTCTGATAAATGTTTTTCTTGAAAGTGAAGAAAGTCTTAGCAAAGTACAGATTGGGCTAAGAGACCAGCCTTTTCACGATTCTAAGGTCATGAGATAAGTTTTATTGTGGTTTTAATGAATCAGCAACATCCTAAGCAATAACTAAACTTCTCTCTCTGATAGACCTATCCCTACCAGGTGTCAAGATGCAGGGAGGCAGGCTGGGGACATGAATACAGCATAGGATAGGAGTCTGAGTGGCTCCTAACTGTGCATTTTTGGGTAGTTTCTTAACATTCATAGATAGATAGATAGATAGGTATAGACTATGTCAGCTATATTTTGAACTTTTGATAAATATAAACGTGTAATAGATGTGTGTCTTTTAAGCATTAAAAAGCTTATCCTTGTATCTGATGCATCCTTATATACCCTGCTGTAGCTCAATACACACTTAATGTATATTTTGTAAATTGATGACTTCTGAGCACATTGATTGATACGAGAAAAATATATATATATGTAAAAAATCAGTTTGATTTTGTACATGAAAATTTAAATAACCTTTAAAATCTTTATTATTATTACAAAAAGGACATTCCTTATATGGTCCACAAATATGCATTCAGTTCATGTGGTAGGAAATGCCATAATCAAAACACCAACATTTTGGGAAAAGGACAGAAAGTTCTACAGCAGACTTTATTTAATGAGCAATAGCTGCAGAGAACAGAGTCTGCAACTGCATCCAAGCAAAGAGTGAAAACGCAGAAGTAGGACTCTGAGACAATAGGAAAAATTTACTGCTAAAGAACAACTGAGATGAAAATATTGAATGTTATATTTAATATGATTAAAGAAATTCTTAAAGGAAGCGTGTGTCATTACACTTTTTACTTAGTAGTGGATATGAATTTAGCGTTAGAGAAGCATAATCAATCCAAGTTGCATGCTTGAGTTAAATTGATTTTATTCATTAGTCATGGTCTAGTGAGAGTTGATGATATAATTTCATATTAAATGTAGCAGAAGTATAAGAAAAAACCCTCTTATTTCAAATAGTTGGTATACTTTGGGGAGTAAAGATAATATAATGAGGAAATAAAATAAAGAGAACCAGCAAAGTAAATTTTCAAAAGTGCTTCATGAAGGATATAAATATAATGAGATAAAAAATATAAAGAACACAGAATATTTTGATTGGAAGCAATTATATAACATAAAGAATAATGCCACATGGGTCAAAAATTTATTAATTTATCTAATAAATGTTCATTTAGCACCTAAAATGAGCAAGGCCTTATGCTGGATTCTGTGAAGACTGCAAAGATGAATATGTCATAGTCACTGTTCTCAAAAAGCTTCCATTATATTAGGTAAAGAAGAAAAATATATGTAATTGTAACATACAACACAATATAATAACACAAGAGAGATCAGCAAAGACCCATGGGGTTTTAGAAAAGAAATAAAGTAGTTTCTAGAGAGATGAGGAAAGTTTTATGAAGGTAGTAGCATTGGAGCAAGGTCTTAAAGGACTAATAAATTCATTCATTTCACAGATATTTGTGGAATATCATTTGCATCGAATAAAATGAATTTTCTGTAATCTGTGAGGTCATAATCTACCAGTAAAATATTAAGCAACTTGCCCAAGCTCCTAAAGGGTGGAGAAAAGATTTGAATCTGGGCAGACTTGACTCTAGAGATCCTACTTTTAATTACTCCAAATAAAATGTATGCTAACAGTTGAGAGAATATGGGAACACACGAGAGAGAATCTATTATTCCTTTAGGAGCCAAAAAAACTTGCCCAAGAAACCTTTTTAAATATAATTTAGAATAAAAAGTTCAAATGTAAGATTAAAGATATAAAAATCTGACAATAATATATAGGAATAATTCATATTTTAGAATTTAGAAGTGGATGTCATTATATACGGAGATGATGAGAAACTTATTTTTCTTATTTTCATGTGTCTGTCGGCTATCTGTATGTCTTCTTTGAAAAATGTCTATTCAGGTCTTCTGCTCATTTTTAAATCAGATTGGGTTTTTTTTTATATTGAGTTTTATGAGTTCTTTATATATTTTGGATATTATTCCTTTATCAGATACATCATTTGCAAATATCTTCTATTCAGCAGTTTACCTTTTCGTTTTGTTGATAGTTTCTTTCACTGTGCAAAAGCTTTTTAGTTAGATGTAGTCTCATTTATTTATTTTTGTTTTTGTTGCCCTCGCCTGAGGAGAGAGATCCAAATAAAGATTGCCGGGGCAATGTCAAAGAGTTTACTGCCTATGTCTTCTTCTAGGAGTTTTATGATTTCAGGTCTTATATTTAAGTCTTTAATCCATTTTGAATTTCATTTTGTACGTGGAGTAAGATAGTGGTCCAGTCTCATTCTTCTGTATGTAGGTGTCTAGTTTTCCCAATACCATTTATTCAAGACACTGTCTTTTCCCCATTGTATATTCTTGCTTCCTTAGCATAGATTAATTGACCATATATGAGTGAGTTTATTTCTGATTCTCTATTCTGTTCCATTGATCTACGTGTCAGTTTTTGTGCCAATACACTACTGTTTTGATTACTATAACTTTGTAGTATAAGTTGAAATCAGGGAGCATGATACCTCTAGCTTTATTCTTTTTTCTTAAGATTGCTTTGGCTATCCAGAGACTTTTGTGATTCCATATATATTTTAGGATTGTTTGTTCTAGTTCTGTGAAAAATGCCATTGGTATTTTGATGGTGATTACACTGAATCTGTAGATTGCTTTGGGTAGTATGGACATTTTAACAATATTAATTTTTCCAATGCTTTCCATTTATTTGCATCTCCTTCAATCTTGCTTCCATCAATGTCTTATAGTTTTCAGAGTACAGGTCTTTCACCTCCTTGGTTAGACTTATTCCTGGGTGATTTTCTTTTTGACATAATTGTAAATGAGATTCTTTTCTTAATTACTATATTAATTTCTCCCTCATGTCTGTTAATATTCGCTTTGTATACTTAGTTGCTCCTATGTTGGATGCATAGATATTTACAAGTGTTACATTCTGTTGTGGGATTGATCTCTTCATCATTGTGTAGTGCCCTTCTTTGTCTCTTGTAACAGTATTTGTTTTAAAATTGGTTTTCTCTCATATAAGTACTCCTACCTCAGCTTTCTATTTATTTCCATTTGCACTGAATAACTTTTTTCATCCCCTCACTTTCAGTCTGTGTGTGTCTTTAGATCTGACATGAGTCTCTTGTAGGCAGTACACACATGAGTCTTGTTTTTTTTATCACTTCAACTACTTTATGTCTTTTTTTCTTTTTTTGAGGAAGATTAGCCCTGAGCTAACATCTGCCGCCAATCCTCCTCTTTTTGCTGAGGAAGACTGGCCCTGAGCTAACATCCATGCCCATCTTCCTCTACTTTATATGTGGGATGCCTACCACAGCATGGCTTGCCGAGTGGTGCCATGTTCACCCGGGATCCGAATCGGCGACCTCCAGCCGCCAAAGTGGAATGTGCGCACTTAACTGCTGTGCCACAGGGCTGGCCCCAACCCTATGTCTTTTGATTGGAATATTTAGTCCAATTATATTTAAAATAATTATTGATAGATATGTACTTACTGCCATCTTGTTAGCTGTTTTCTGGTTGTTTTTTGTAGTTCTTCTCTTGCTTTCTTCTCTTGTGATTTGATGACTTTTTGTAGTGTTATGTTTGCATGCCTTTCTCTTTATTTTTTGTGGATTGGTTATCAGGTTTTGGCTTGTGGTTACTATGACGTTCTTATATAAAAACCTACACATATAGCAGTCTATTTTACATTGATGTTTCCTTATGTTCAAATGCATCCTCTAAGTGCTACATTTTTACTTCTGCTTCCCTACATTTTATGGGTTTTTTTGGGGGGAGGGGTGAGGAAGATTGGCCCTGAGCCAACATCTGTGCCAATCTTCCTCTATTTTGTATATGAGATGCTGCCACAGCATGGCTTGATGAGTGGTGTGTAAGCCCACACCCAGGATCTGATCCCATGAACCCCACCCACCAAAGTGGAGCTTGTGAACTTAACCACTATGCCACTGAGCCAGCCCCTATTTTAGGATTTTGGTGTCATCTTTTGTATCTCTTTATTTTGTGACTCCATTAACTACTTATTGTAGATATAGATAATTTTACTACTTTCATCTTTTAACCTCCCTACTAGTTATATAGGTGGTTGATCTACTATCTTTACTACATGTTTGCCTATATCAGTAAGAGTTTTTTTTCTTTCATAGTTTTTGTATTTCTAATGATGGCCTTTTCTTTTCCATTTAAAGAAGTCCCTTTAACATTTATCATAAGTTCAGTTTAGTGGTGATGAACTTCTTTAGCTTTTGCTTTTCTGGGAAACTCTTTACCTCTCCTTCAATTCTGGGTGATAACCCTGCTGGAGAGAGCACTCTTGGTTGTAAGTTCTTTCCTTTCAACAATTTGAATATGTCATGCCACTCCCTTCTGGTCTGTAAAGTTTCAGGAGAAAAGTCAACTTACAGTCCTATGGGGGACTCTCTTGTACATAACTAGTTGTTTTTCTTTTGCTGCTTTTAGGATTCTTTCTTCAACTTTGACATTTTAATTATAATGTGACTTAGTGTGGGTCTATTTGGATTCAACTTGTTTGAGACTCTTTGTACTTCCTGAAAGTGGATGTCTGTTTTCATTGCCAGGTTAGTGAAGTTTTCAGCCATTGTCTCTTAAATAGTTTTCTGTCCCTTTCTGTCCCTTTTCTCTTTCTGGAACCCCTATAATGCAAAGGTTAGTCTGCTTAAAGTTGTTCCAGAGGCCCCTTAAACTATCCCCATTTTTTAAATTCTTTTTTCCTTTTTGCTATTCTGATTGGGTGATTTCCACTGCCCTGTCTTCCAGATTGCTGATTTGTTCTTCTGCATCACCTAATCTGCTATTGATTCCCTCTAGTGTATTTTTCATTTCAGTTATTGTATTCTTCAGCTCTGATTGGTTCTTTTTTATATTTTCTGTCTCTTTATTGAAGATCTCATTGTGTTCCTCCACTATTCTCCCAAGTTCAGTGAGCATCTTTATGACTGTTACTTTGAATTCTTTATCTTGTAGATTGCTTATCTCCATTTCATTTAATTTCTTTTCTGCGATTTTGTCTTGTTCCTTCATTTGGAACATATTCCTTTATCTCCTCATTTTGCCTATCTCTCTGTGTTTGTTTCTATGTATTAGGTAGGTTGGCTACATCTCCTGGTCTTGAAAGAGTGGCCTTATATACAACGTGTCCTTTGGGGTACAGTAGGTTGGTCCCCCTAGTCACCCGAACTAGGTGATTCAGGGGTGTCTCCTGTATGGGCTGTGTGCACCCTCCCATTGTGGCTGGGCTGCAATTGCTATGGATGCACTGGCCTGGCTGTAATATCTGTGGGTGTACTGGTGGGTGGGGCAGGCCACGACTACTGTGGATACTCTGGGGTACAAGGCTGGCCCCTCAGGGTGGAAGACAATTTGGGAGGATGCTGGTCCTGGCAAAGGCCACCTCCTGGGTGTAGTGAGGCAGGGGGCCACTTTGGAGAAGCACTGGCTAGGGTTGGTCTGCAGGGGAATGCCAGGGCAGGGCGAGTGGTGTTAGTAAGGTAGACAAGGAGAGTAAAAAATGTCTCCAGCACTGGGTCAGCTTGGTAGAAGGTAAGCAAAAAAAAATAGCACCCACCAGCGCCTCTGTCCCTGGAGAAAGTTCCAATAGATCCCTGCCCCTCCAGCACATGCCCTAAAATTATTTCATGAATTTCCTTCACATATAACGCCGGTGCTTTTCAAACTGCTGCCTCACGTCCTTTAAGAGCAAAATCTCAGCTTCCTACAGCCCTCTGGCTCTCCCAGATGTAAGCCCAGCTGGTATTCAAAGTCAGATATTATAGGGGTTTGTATTCCCGGTGCAGGTCTCTCAGGCTGAGGAGCCTGATGTGGTTCAAACCCCTCGCTCCTCAGGGAAGATCCTTGTGGGTGTGATATCCCACTCGCCTGTGGGTCACTATGCTGAAGGTGTGGATCCTGACCACATTGCATCTCCACTCCCCCTATTCATCTCAATGTGGTTTTTTCTTTATATCTGTAGTTGTGGAAAATCTTTTCTGTTAGTCTTCAGGTCATTCTCAGAGATAGTTACTCTACACGTAGTTGTAGTTTTGGTGTGTCCATGGGAGGGGTGAGCCCAGGAACTTTCTAGTCCACTATCTTGATCCCAAATCAAGAATATAGAAGTTTTTATATATATATATGTATATACATATCATATATTAATATATATTATTGTATAATAAAATATATTATTAATATACCTTATATTACAATACATAATAATATAAGTTTAGTCACATATACTATGTGATATATATTAATAATATATCAATCATAGTATAATATATAATAATACATAATATATCATTCATATTATATAATATTATAATAATACATAATATATCATTCATATTATATAATATTATAATAATATATTACTATATAGTAATATATATTATATATATGTATTAGATAGATAGACATTTAGATATTTTTTTGTCCTGCCAGTGGCTGGCAAGGTGTGTGGATATTCAATATATTTTTGTTGAATGAATAAGTCAATGAACGACTGTTCAATAACTTTAATTCCTCTGTAGCTTCTGAGAAAATTTTGGTTCATTCTATGTGCTAATATAAATATCAATCACACAATCTATTAATACAGAAAATGGCATCAAGAGAAGTGCGTAAGGGAGGGTGACTGTCATCCTGACATCAATGTTCAAGGTTAGCAAGCTCCCCAGAATATCCTGCTTACCTTTATGACCTCCTATGGATAGATCACCAAAATATATTTCTTACTTCTACTTAAAAATTGGAGCTCCTCTTGGGGTAATAAGTCTCCAAGTTGGCTACCTAATTTATAAAAATATGTTTTTGGGTTTTTTAAATTTGTTTTTAACTTACATCCGTTGTTTCGAGGAGGCAGAAGGCGATAATGGAGTCTTCTTTTGAGACTATTATGATGTGACTTATTTCAATTCTGTTTTCTTGACTTCAATGCTTTTCAAAAGTACAGAAGGTAAAAGGAATCTAACCCCTTTAAGAAGTGGGGCAGCAGTTCCTCCAAAGCCTGACATCAAATGGAATGTCATCTCCTTCTCTCCCACTGACTCAGCCATGCTTCTAGTTTCTACCCAGTGACCACAAAATGCCACTCATTAGGAGTATCATGGTCTTTGCAACATGACTTAGTCCATTAAAATTCTACTGTAGCCATTACACTGAATAAGTGGGAGCAGTAGGATGCAATCAGAAATTACTTTTATTTTTCTCCCACGGATCATTAAAATTTATTCTGTAGTGCTAAAGCAGATCTCCTGGTTTCTCTGGGATCTTTAGGACATTAAAAATTCCTCTAGTCACATTTTTTTCTAATAATAGTCTCATTTTAGTTACTGAAATACCCAATTTTGTGTAGTAACCATGAGTTCTTTGGCTATCTTATCACTAGGGATCTCTCATTGTTGCTGGTGTCAATGGGTTCATTCAGACTCCTAGTGACCCTGTGTACAGCTGAGTGGAACCCTGCCTGGTCTTTTTGCACCATCCTCTCACCTTCTGACACTATATCAGACAATGCTCCACTGCTATTTGTAGGGTTTTCATGGGGTTCCAATTTTTTTGGAAATGACTGGCCACATCCTTATCCCTAGTCTGTCTTATTCTGGAAGCTCCACTGAAACCTGTCCACTATGAGTGACCCTGCTGGTATTTGAAATACTGGTAGCATAGCTTTCAGCATCACAGCAACATGCAGCCAACACAGTAAGAGCACCAACAGATGGGTGGTATTATTCACTGACTGGAAATGAACCCAGGCTGCGGTGGTGAGAGTGCTGAATCTTAACTAATAGACCACCAGGGATCTCTCATCTTTCCTTAAAATAATCAGTGCTTCTCCCCTAGTGAGTCAATTAGTGTTCTTCATTCATTTGCTGGGCTTCTGATGGCCCAGCCTGAGACTCTTTCTGTGGCCCCTTTAACTCAATGGCCCTCTCCATTCTTGGAAACATCTTTCCTGGAATCATGTGTTCTCTGCTTCAATCTATGTTAGTTATTATCTAGACCTGCTAAGTAGCTGTCAATTTTGACTTCACCTTCGTTACCATCTAGAAACCCCATTTGCCTCTCTCTCATTGGATCTGCTGCTTCCTGGATGCCAGGACATTTATATCTTGTTTTGAAAGGTATATATTCATCTGAGAAATAATGTCAACCTTCTCTAAATATTTAACTCCAAAATATTTGCATACCATGCAAATATGAAAACGTATTCATATTTTGCTCATGCTGGATTGTGAATCAGGCTAGGTATAGGGTTGTAGATTTGGAAACCTGACTGCAATGTCTGCTACCGGGCTAAATGACTTTTGAAAAGTTTGCTATGAAGCGCACGTGTATGTGTGTATGTGTGAGGTGTGTGTGAGTGATTGTATTCTAGAAGTTTTTATGATCTTCTTCTTATTCCTACATGATGTTTCAAAATTTTCTTATTATTTGCCTTGATGCAGATCATTTTCCACTTACTGTGCTGAATTTCGTCGCCTTTTCAATTTGGAAACTCAGGTTCTGGAAAATGTTATTTTACTTCATCTTTTAAAATTTCTTCCCTCTCCAATTCCTCCTTTCTTTCTCTCTCTGGGTCTACTTTTGGAAAGCTATTAAATCCCCTAGATTGATACACTAACTTTTTATTATCTCTAAAATTTCCCATCTCTGTTTTTACTTTATACCCTGGAGAGCCTTGTTGCTCAAAGAGTGTCTGAGACTGGCAACATCATCTGCAAGCTTCTTAGCAAAGCACAATCCTAGGCCCAACTCTAGAAATACTGAATCAGAATCTGCATTGTGTCAAGCTCTCCAAATGATTTGTATGTGCACTAAAATTTAAGAAACAATGCTCTAGAATCACTGAATTTGTGCCTTATTCATTATGTTGAATTTTCTAAAGTTTGCTGTCATATTCTTTATTTCCCTGTCTTCCCTTTTATTCTCTGGATATTCCTTTTTATAGGAACATTCTCTGCTTGTTTTGTGAATAAAATATCTTATTTTATCTCTCTGAAGATATAATTATACATTTTGAAGATTTTTCTCCTACTCTTTGCATGGTCTCTCTTTCTCTAAATATCTTTAATCCATTCATTTGTTTTGTCTCTGTCATTCATGTTAGAGTTGTTTTTCAAATATCTGGTAATTTCAACTGTTTATTTTTCAAGTGAGACAATAATAAGCTGAGTGGCAGCTTTGTGTGTGTTTTGACTTGTTGAAATGGAGACAAAGTGAGTACTTGGCCTTATCATATCAATACGTTGAAGGGGTTTTTTTTTTTCTCTTAGATCAGTCCATTTCTACCAGGACTATGAGCCTGAATGTTATCAGAATTCTGGTGACTTTTGGAAAGAGAGCTCAGAAGCCGTCACCAGTCAGAATGCAAATTTTACTTCAGCTTTTTTGTGTGCCTAGTATTCCTAACTTCAAAGGCTATTACGTCAATATGTATAGAGATTAAATCCCCCTGTTGTCATAGAGGAGGGGTAGAGAAAGAGAGCTTTGCTGGTTGGCTGTTGGAGCTGGTCACTTAACTTCCCCATGTACCAATTGTCCTGTGTTTAGCATTCCTGGCATCCTCATTTTTGGAGGTACTATCTGTCAATTCCCAAATCTTTCTTAAGTTTTTGGGAGGACAAGGCATCTTCGTTCTTAGTTTTTCTCCTGCAGATACTTAATCTTCAGCTTTCTTAACTCTAATAAAGCAGTTGCTACTCCTATCTCAGCTTTCCAAATTCAAAAATTTTCTGGCATCTTCTCTCCTACCATTTGTGTCCTTGTGAATTTATACTTTCTGTTTACTGTCATTTCAGTTAGGGTGTTGGATGGGGTGGATTTTTAAAAATTGTATGTCCTGTGAGTCCTGCTTACCAGGATGTCTATGTTCTTTCATATTTTTTTTTATTAAGGTTATGAAAGTTAACATCCTTGTGAAATTACAGTTGTACATCATTATTAGTTATGTTATAGGTACACCACTTCACCCCTACTGCCCTTCCCCCAACCCCCTTTCCCCTGGCAACCACTGATCAGTTCTCTTTGTCCATATGTTAACTACCACCTATGAGTGGAGTCATACAGAGTTCGTCTTTCTCAGTCTGGCTTATTTCACTTAACATAATACCCTCAAGGTCTATCCATGTTGTTGTGAATGGGACGACTTTGTCCTTTTTTATGGCTGAGTAGTATTCCATTGTATATATATATACACCACATCTTCTTTATCCAATCATCAGTTGCTGGGCACTTAGGTTGGTTCCATGACTTGGCTATTGTGAATAATGCTGCGATGAACATAGGGGTGCATGAAACTTTTGGAATTGCTGATTTCAGGTTCTTAGGATAGATATCCAGTAGTGGGATGGCTGGGTCATAAGGTATTTCTATTCTTAACTTTTTGAGGAATCTCTATACTGTTTTCCATAGTGGCTGCACCAGTTTGCATTCCCACCAACAGTGTATGAGGGTTCCCTTTTCTCCACAGCCTCTCCAACATTTGTCACTCTTGGTTTTGGATATTTTTGCCATTCTAACAGGTGTAAGGTGATATCTTAGTGTAGTTTTGATTTGCATTTCCCTGATGACTAGTGATGATGAGCATCTTTTCATGTGTCTATTGGCCATCCGTATATCTTCTTTGGAGAAATGTCTGTTCATGTCCCCTGCCCATTTTGTAATTGGGTTGTTTGATTTTTTATTGTCAAGTTGTGTGAGTTCTTTGTATATTATGGAGATTAACCCTTTGTCGGATAAATAACTTGTGAATATTTTTTCCCAATTAGTGGGCTGTTTTTTGGTTTCAATCCTGTTTTCCCTTGCCTTGAAGAAGCTCTTTAGCCTGATGAAGTCCCATTTGTTTATTCTTTCTATTGTTTCCCTCATGTGAGGGGTTATGGTGTCTGAAAAGATTCTTTTGAAGCTGATGTCAAAGAGTGTACTGCCGATATTCTCTTCTAGAAGACTTATTGTTTCAGGCCTAATCTTTAGGTCTTTGATCCATTTTGAGTTTATTCTAGTAAATGGTGAAAAAGAATGGTTGATTTTCATTCTTTTACATGTGGCTGTCCAGTTTTCCCAGCACCATTTGTTGAAGAGACTTTCTTTCCTCCATTGTAGACCCTCAGCTCCTTTCTCAAAGATTAGCTGTCCATAGACGTGTGGTTTTATTTCTGGGCTTTCAATTCTGTTCCATTGATCTGTGCATCTGTTTTTGTACCAGTACCATGCTGTTTTGATTACTGTAGCTTTGTAGTATGTTTTGAAGTCAGGGATTGTGATGCCTCCAGCTTTGTTCTTCTTCCTCAGGATTGCTTTAGCAATTCGGGGTCTTTTGTTGCCCCATATGAATTTTAGGATTCTTTGTTCAATTTCTGTAAAGAATGACATTGGAATTCTGATTGGGATAGAGTTGAATCTGTAGATTGCTTTAGGTAGTATGGACATTTTAACTATGTTTATTCTTCCAATCCATGGGCATGGAATGTCTTTCCATCTCTTTATGTCATTGTCGATTTCTTTCAAGAAGTTCTTGGAGTTTTCATTGTATAGATCTTTCACTTCCTTGGTTAAATTTATCCCAAGGTATTTTATTCTTTTTCTTGCGATCGTGAATGGGATTGAGTTCTTGAGATCTTTTTCTGTTAGTTCATTGTTAGCATATAGAAATGCTACTGATTTATGTATGTTGATTTTATACCCTGCAACTTTGCTGTAGTTGTTGATTGTTTCTAATAGTTTTTGTATGGATTCTTTGGGGTTTTCTATATATAAGATCATGTCATCTGCAAATAGCGAGAGTTTTACTTCTTCGTTGCCTATTTGGATTCCTTTTATTTCTTTTTCCTGCCAAATTGCTCTGGCCAAAACCTCCAGTACTATGTTGAATAAGAGTGGTGAAAGTGGGTACCCTTGTCTTGTTCCTGTTCTGAGAGGGATGGGTTTCAGTTTTTGTCCATTGAGTATGATGTTGGCTGTGGGTTTGTCATATATGGCCTTTATTATGTTGCGGTACTTTCCTTCTATACCTATTTTATTGAGGGTTTTTATCATAAATGGATGTTGGATCTTGTCGAATGCTTTCTCTGCATCTATTGAGATGATAATGTGTTTTTTGTTTCTCATATTGTTAATGTAGTGAATCACGTTGATTGACTTGCAGATGTTGAACCATCCCTGTGTCCCTGGTATAAATCCCACTTGATCATGGTGTATAATCTTTTTGATATATTGGTGTATTCGGTTTGCCAAAGTTTTGTTGAGGATTTTTGCATCTATGTTCATCAGTGATATTGGCCTGTAGTTTTCCTTCTTTGTGTTGTCCTTGTCAGGTTTGGGGATCAGGGTGATGTCGGCTTCATAGAATGTATTAGGGAGTGCTCCATCTTCCTCTATTTTCTGGAATAGTTTGAGAAGGATAGGTATTAAATCTTCTTTGAATATTTGGTAGAATTCTCCAGAGAATCCGTATGGTCCTGGACTCTTATTTTGGGGGAGGTTTTTGATTACTATTTCTACTTCTTTACTTGTGATTGGTCTATTCAGATTCTCTATTTCTTCCTGATTCAGTTTGGGTAGGTTGTATGAGTCTAGGAATTTATCCATTTCTTCTAGGTTGTTCAATTTGTTGGCATATAGTTTTTCATAGTATTCTCTTATGATCCTTTGTATTTCTTCGGTATCTGTTGTGATTTCTCCTCTCTTGTTTCTAATTTTATTTATTTGAGACTTCTCTCTTTTTTCTTTTAGTGAGTCTAGCTAAGGGTTTGTCAATTTTGTTAATTTTTTTGAACAACCAACTCTTTGTTTCATTGATCCTTTCTACTGTCTTTTTTTGTTTCAATATCATTTATTTCTGCTCTAATTTTTATTATTTACCTCCTTCTACTGAATTTGGGCTTTGTTAGTTTTTCTTTTTCTAATTCCGTTAGGTGTCATTTGAGGTTGTTTATGTAAGATTTTTCTTGCTTATTGAGGTGAGCCTGTATTGCAATGAATTTCCCTCTTAGGACTGCCTTTGCTGCGTCCCAAATCATTTGGTATGGTGTGTTTTCATTTTCATTTGTCTGCAGATAATGTTTGATTTCTTCTTTAATTTCTTCAATAATCCATTGTTTGTTCAGTAGCATGTTGTTTAGTCTCCACATTTTTGGCCCTTTCCCAGCTTTATTCTTGTAGTTCATTTCTAGTTTCATAGCATTATGATCAGAAAAGATGCTTGATATTATTTTAACCCTCTTGAACTTATTGACGCTTGCTTTGTTTCCCAAGATATGGTCTATCCTTGAGAATGCTCCATGCGTGCTTGAGAAGAATGTGTAACCTGCTGTTTTTGGATGAAGTGTCCTATATATATATCTATTAGGTCCATCTGATCTAATTTTTCATTTAATTCTATAATTTCCTTGTTGATTTTCTGTCTGGATGATCTGTCCATTGGTGTTAATGGGGTGTTGAGCTCCCCTACTATTATTGTATAGCTGTTGATGTCTCCTTTTAGTTTTGTTAATAGTTTCTTTACAAATTTTGGTGCTCCTGTGTTGGGCATGTATATATTTATAAGTGTTATGTCATCTTGGTGGAGCGTCCCTTTTATCATTATATACTGCCCCTCCATGTCTTTCTTTATCTGTTTGCTTTGAAGTCTACTTTGTCTGATATAAGTATGGCAACACCTGCTTTCTTTTGTTCATTATTAGCTTGGAGTATTGTCTTCCATCCCTTCACTTTGAGTCTGTGTTTGTCTTTGGGGCTGAGGTGTGTTTCCTGGAGGCAGCATATTGTTGGATCTTGTTCTTTGATCCATCTTGCCACTCTGTGCCTTTTGATTGGAGAGTTCAATCCATTCATGTTTAGAGTGATTATTGAAACGTGGGGGCCTACTCTTGCCATTTTATCACTTGTTTTCCAGTTCTTTTGCATTTTGTCCTGATGGAGAGCTGTTACTTTGTGTTATTATCCTTCTGCTTATCTCCTTTGTTCTGGATTTTGTAACCCCTTTCCTTTTTTTGATTTTTCAGGAATGAGGTTCTTCCTGAGCATTTCTTGAAGAGGAGGTTTTGTGGTGATGAACTCCCTTAACTTTTGTTTATCTGGGAAAGTTTTTATTTCTCCATCATATTTGAAGGATATTTTTGCTGGGTAGAGTATTCTTGGCTGCAGGTTTTTGTCCTTCAGAGTTTTGAATATTTCTTTCCAATCTCTTCTAGCCTGTAAGGTCTCTCCTGAGAAATCTGCTGATAGCTTTATGGTGTTTCCTTTGTAAGTTATTTTCTTCTGCCTGTCTGCCCTTAGTATTTTCTCTTTGTCGTTGACTTTTGCTAGTTTCACTACTATATGTCTTGGGGTTGGTCTTCTTGCATTAATAAAGTTTGGAGATATATTGGCTTCTGTGACGTGAAGTTCCATCTCTCTTCCCAAGTTTGGAAAGTTCTTAGTTATTATTTCTTTGAACAGGCCTTCTGCCCCCTTCTCCTTCTCTTCTCCCTCTGGTATACCTATAATCCTTATGTTGCATCTCCTAATTGAGTTGGATAATTCTTGGAGAGTTTCTTTATTTCTTTTTAGTCTTAGTTCTCTCTCCTCCTCTGTCTGCAGCATTTCTATATTCCTATCCTCCAAATTGCTAATTCTGTCCTCCATATTATTGACCCTACTGTTCAGAGAGTCCAGATTTTTCTTAATCTCCTCCACTGTGTTCTTCATCTCCAGTATTTCTAATTGGTTCTTTTTTATAGTGTCAAGCTCTTTTGTGACATAGCTCCTGAACCCATTGAGTTGTCTATCTGAATTCTCTTTTAACTTGTTGAGTTTTTTAATAATGGTAGTTTTGAAATCATCGTCCTTTAGGTTTTTATGGATTTCATTGTCTTTGGGATTGTTTTCTGGGTGCTTGCCATTTTCCTTCTGTTCTGGAGATTTAATATATTTTTTTCATATTGCGTGATGGTGTGGATTTGTGCCTCTGCATAGGGACAGAGTTTAGTTACTGCTTCCACTTGTTGCGACTGCTGTGGGGGGGGGGGGGTGGGCAGCTCTTTAGACTACACCAACCAGGAACCCTGTCAGCTGTTACTGACTGGACCTGGGCCCCTCCTCATAGTCACAGTGGTCCTGTGGAGTCCCTCGTCGGTTGTGGGGGCAATCGCAAGGGGGCCTCAGGCTCCTGGTGCCTACTGTTGCAGCCCACTTAGATGCACTCCCTCCTTGTGGTCTGCAGCAGTGTTGTGGGCTTTCCAAGCAGCCAGGAGCAGGATTACCTATAATTGCCGCTTTGTCCCTAACAGAGCCCACAAGATCACACTTGTCCACTATAGGTCCCAACAGAGCTATGGGTATCTTCTGCAGTCTGTTGTTAGCTCACCTAGCTGTGCTACTTTTGCCCCAGGGCCTTCCTGCCTTGCAATTGCCAGTTGGGACCTCTCCACTAGTGCTGGGCAGAGGCTTTTGCTGAGGCTGCTGTAGGAACCTGGAGTTCCCCCATGGGCTACATAGCCATTTCACTGGAGCTCC